>NW_027526351.1:1042946-1116000 GCF_048455015.1 Haemaphysalis longicornis
CCCAACTTATCTCCAGTATCACCAAGAAAGTGAATTTCTTTCTCGATGAAGGCAATGGAGGGGGCGCTGACGCAATCCTGTTTACGAGTATGCATTTCCCAGGATTCTCTAATCTCTAGTCGCATGCGGTCCCGGTATCACCCCTGGACGTGGCTTTTCTGAAAGAGGTGTGAGCAGCTTGGGCACTTTGCAAGGTGTACAGCGAGTGTGCTACCGGCGGGGTTCTTTACGTCGCACGCGTGATCCAGAAGACGGTTTTTGAGGCAGCGCCCGTTTGTCCCACGTATGACCGCTTACAAGACAGTGGTATCTCGTAGATAACCTCCCCTTGGCATTCAAAGTAGGGCTTCGCATTTACCTTGGTGCTTTTTTTCGTCGCTGGACTTTCACTGTTCGTTTGCGGCATAGGTTTCTTAATCTGCAAAGAGTAGAAAACACGACCTGAACTCCCGACCGCCCTACAAGTTTTTTTAGCCTGTGGCTCATTCCATGGAAGTAGGAGATCGCAGCTATCTTCTTTCTCTTTCTTGGTGAAGGCTCCTGTTCCTGGGGTTGTTTATCAAGATACTGTAGCCCATGCCGGCGAGAAGCAAACCACGAAAGCCACTCGTACGCCAACGGCTTGTTTGTGCGTCAAAGCTGCTCCGAATTCTCTGGTGACAAGGCCGTGACAGTTAGTTTTGTAAGGCAGAAGCAGCCACTCCTCGCTTCACAAGCTTCGAGTCCGCCAACGTGAATGGTATGAAACCCTTTTGATTTCGTGGTGCATAGCTCCAACAAAGGTGCTCGGCATTCAAGAACCGCCTCATATCCAAAAAAGTCCCCCGCATTTCCCCGAGGGGGAGAATGTGCAAGTGCGAATGCACGGTTGTCGGCCCGCTTGCGGCGCTTGCGCTCGGCCCCCGCAGCGCAAGCGCACCGCCTCGCCGCCTTCTCTTCCATCTCTTCCATCGGGTTTGTAGTATCACGTGTACACCACGCAGTTATCAAGCCGCTATAACGCCGCTGAGTCGCCAACGCACGCCGCTGACGACGTAGTTTGAATGCGTTAAAGATATAAGGCGCGTCCCTAACACTGATATCATCGTCGCGTCCGTGGCTTGGTCGGTAGAGCGTCGCGCTGCGGCCGCAAAGTCCTCGGATCGAAACCTGGCGCCGGATGCTGTTTCTTTTTTAAATATAGAGGAGCACTGCGGACGCCGCCGCCGCCGCCGCCGGCGGTGTATGGTTTGGGGTCGCTTATAAAGTGCATTCGCACTTAAGAGTGAAGTTCGTAATCATTGGGCACATCTTTTTTTAGCAGGAAGTCCCTAAGGTTCTGGGCAAACAATATGAGGATGCTGCTATCAACATCGTTCGCCGGTTCCGAGGAAGTCATCGACGAAGCGAAGCACTTTTAGCGCCGCACCGTCCTACAGAGTGGTGTACAGAACCCTGCTGTGGCGGACGAGCTCAGGGCCACTCAGTATACGAGCGATGACAGAGCCGATGCACACACCCTTTTTCTGGATGAAGAGGCGTTCCTCAAATTCTATGAAAGTGGAGTTCAGGTAACATGGCAGCAACTCTATGATGCTGCCTTCACTAATGCCGCACTCAATCTGGAATCGAATTGATCCTACGCAGCCGATGCCTTCTTCAACAGCTTGACAAATGGATGCATGCGGCCGCGATTAGTATAGGTCATTTAAATATTAAAATTGCGCTCTCTCTTTTGATTGCTCCTTTTCTAGGAAGCTTGAATCGCCCAGTGCCTTCCTCACTCAAAAAAGGGTCATTAATCGGCAGCATGCATAGAAACGACTGCAAAGATCGCCGTGGGGCGTGTTGCCAAGTGCTACGTTTAAACTATAAATTGTTTTCGGGCTTACCAAGCGTGAGTGTCGACGATTTTTTGCATGCTTGTTATAAGCGTGACGCACTTCAACGCTAAAAAATCACGCTTCCTAAGCATGACTCGCGGGATGCGTAACGCTTGCCAAGCGTGAGTACGAGATATTTTTGCACGCATGTTTTAGGCGTGGTGTGTTATCACGCTAAGCGCTCACGCTTGCCATCCGTGACTGGCAAGCTTCTTAATGCTTAGTGAAGATAAAAAAGAGGATTGTCCTTTCGTGATGCTGCATTCCCCAGCTGTGTGTAAGGCGCCTCTCTGACCGTCAGAAATCGATTAGAAAGAAAGCTGAAAGAAGACAGTAGTTGCTGTGCCGTAATTTTGGTCTGGGTAGATTGTAGTACCCAACAAGCACATAAATACGGCAAAACAAATTATCTGATTTCAACTTTCTTTTTGTGTTCTTTCTGACGGTTAGACAGGTGTCTTATGCACAGCTGGAGAATACCGCATCAGGTAAGGACAAATCCTCTTTATCATCTTCACTAAGCGTTAAGCAGGTCACAGGTCAGCGATCGACAAGCCTCATGTTGGGATTACGGCGTAATTCTTTGTTCTACACGGCCCCAAGCGTAGCAGTGCTTGCGCAAAAAGAGGGTTTAGCATTGCCGCTATATTTAGGTTGGGATAAACCCAAGCGCTATTGAAGGCAGTGCAAAATAAACGTTCATAAAGCATCTTGAACAAGGGCACTTAGCTAATCCCATACAACTAAGCCTGTGATGTGCATTTTTTCCGAACCTATACCCATACGTTTGCGAAGAAAATAAGTAAGGAAGACTGGTGAGGATTGCTGGGAAGGTTGAGATTTTGAATCAATGCTTAGAATCAAACAAAGTTTAACAGATTTTGAATTTGAGGGAAACTTTTTGTTCCCAATAACTTAAAAGAATGCTTCCAAACAGAGAAATCTGAGAAACGAAGATAGGAACTATAAAATAGGCTCCAGATGAACTCCTGGTGCCGCTTTAAAGCACCACGTTAATACTGCTAAAAACTTAACTCAGACGAATTGCAGTTTCAACAAATCACGTAGAATTGTTAGTGCCCATGGAACTTCGTTGATGCCACTACTACTACTACTACTACTACTTGAACTACTACTTGAACGAATCCTAGTAACTGCCTGAAAGAAGACCGATACGCAACGTCATTTACGTAACACACACACAAACACAGCACCAAGGCTTTTTCCAGTGACGCGTCCACTTGCAACTTTACGCTGTCTCCGGGTTCTGGCGCCTACCAGCTGCTTCACGTGGCATCATACAGTGCACCGGCAAACGATGTTCACGGGTGAAACCTGGCGAAGATAAAAAAGCGGCTTCAATATAATACTTATAATTAGATGCGTTTTCACTCTCATACAAACGGCAACCTTCTGCCGCGATGTGCAGCACAAACGAGTACATTTTTAACGTGGCCATATGGCGGCGTATCTGTAAAATGGAACACCATTTTCAACGCTTCCTACTGTGGGTGTCGACTGTGTGAATTTGCGGTAGACAATATTTTTCTTCATTTTCGAAGTGCTCTGCGGAGGAAGGAGCGCAGGTGGCTGCTTCACCCGCGGTGTAGCGCGCCCTCGCCTGAGGAGGGCCACCGATGCGAACCGCGAACGCGGTCGCGAAGTCCTTCTTTCTTCTAATCTTTCCCGGTCGACAGTGTCATCCGTGTCAAATAGAAGCTACTTAGAGAACAGGCCTGACACTAAATAATGCGTTCCGAGTTCCGAGACAATGGGAATATATACACAACACACTATAAACGTTGTCATTCGGAAAATAGGTCTAAACTATATAAAGAGAAAAGACATTAGGAAATAATTTGCTTACCTGGATATTCCGAGAGAACGTGCATTGCAACTGACGGCCACCTGTAAGAACGCCATCCGTCCGGTAAAGTGGAGTTCGTAGTGAACGGCGCCGTGTCGCCCGGAAATTCCCGGAAGTGGATACGCGGTGTTCTTGCACCTACTGCGCGTGCCACCACGCCGCCCAGCCAAGGTCAAATCACTCATCAGGTTTATTCTGAGCCACTTTTTACCAAAATAAAGCGAAGGCTCCGCACACTACCCCCTTGAATTGCAGAAAGACACGACGCACAAAGTGCCTGCTTCTTACGATGCCTTCAACGGCTTTCACACTAATTTCCCACCAAAAACCCCGGAGATGCGAGCGCCACCTTCTAATCCCTTCGCATGACAAAATGAAGAAAAAAAGCGCAAGTCACCGGAACATGCAGCAGCGCGCCTCACGGCTGCATCAGGGTATGTAAATGCGCGATTAGGAAAGACGCGATCACTGGTGCGAGATTTTTAGCGGGTGTTTTACGGTCTACACGCATGTAATCTTGCATCACGCGTAAAAAAAAGCGAATGTGTATTTTTCCGACCCGCTTCACGCCTGTATGGAAGAAAACAACGCGTATTTTGAGTCACGTGGTGCTCAAAACGAAGTTTACGTCGTCAAGGGGCGTGTTTAATGCTTACCATGCGTGAAAAAATTCAGCGTGTAGAGACGATACCTCTGAGAGGGCACTCAGCACGCTGAATGGGCATTCAGCGAAACATAGTAAAAATTGTCAGCAATCGCTTCACTTGCCTTTCCTGCGTAGGTTTCTAAGGACATCACGACAAATCCACCTTCCTTGTAAGATAACACAAGCTTCACATCTGCATCACGTAGCGAGGAAACAATTTCCTTGGTGTGGACGGCACGTTTGGCTTTTGGCATGGACCTCGAGACATCCACTCCCTCCCTCACGCATCTGTCGACAACATCGGTGTTGGCTGTGGCGGCGGTGCTCCTAACCACGCATAACAGGTCAGCTTTGTCGAGATTTTGTTGCAAGCAGAACTTGCGCCCTAGAGATAAGGTCTTATTAGCTTGCAGCAGGCTGTTAGATGTGCCAAGGATGTGAACCTCTTGGTGAGCAGGAACTGCACATGGTTTTCTGGCAATTGGAGCAAAGATGTTTTGCCACAGGAAGTCGTTTGCTGTGGAAGAACACACTAAACTTTTTTACACCCTTTTAGCCAAAAAGGGTGTAGCATAAGTGGAAAAAGGGTGTTGGGAGGCCTTTACACCCTTTTTCGTGAGTCTCAACACCCTTTTCCTAGCTCTACACCCTTTTTGTTTAAAAAAAAAGGGTTTTGATCAACTTCAACACCCTTGGTTTTTCTTAGGGTGTTGAAAGGATGTGGAAAAGGTGTTCAGCTGTTCATTGAATAAGGGCGTGTTTGGATGCATAATAACGCTATAAAGAATAAGACATCCCCTCAAATACTCCTCTACTCGCAAGAAATTTCCGAACGGAAAAAAAAATAATTGCTCATATGTAATGATTGCTCGCTTCCTTATTCGGTGCACCACATGCCCCAAGTTTACCTTTGGCACGTGAAACACCAATTTGAACCTTCAAAATTAAAAAGACTGTAGTCGTGTGGCGAAAAGGATATTTACCGACTGCAACACGCTCGGCTTTCTGTAGGTTTTTGAAACGGTGTGAAATAGGTGTGCAGTTGCAAAAAAAGAACAGCGGAGCTGGGGGTCGACCCAGTTTCTTCCGCTGTTGCTGAGTTTGTTATGTTTGCTAAGCTTTACAATGTTCTTGCTAAGCTTCGATGACCGCTGAGGGGTGAGGCCAAGTTTAACCGGATTTCACAAGGCTATTCCAGTGTGCCCCCCTCCACCCCCCCCCCCCCCCAACTCCCAGGGATCCAAGGGAGAAACAAGCTTGGTCGGACCCCAGCTATGCTGTTTCTCCAACCTTGCAATAATTGCAAGCTGCGCCAATTTTATTGTCTTTTAGAATAAAAAAAGACTAGTACCTTTGAAATGGTACAGTAAGAGGTGCGGATACGCATACGTCCCTTGTGCTCACACTCTAACAAGCTCGAAAGCCGACTTCACTGTTATAATACATTATCTGCGGTGGTGCACCCTTTACAGGTGCCTCAGTTTTTTTCCTAGTTGGCGGTCTTTTCTTACACCCTTTTTCTTGCACCCTTTTTTCTTTACGCCCTTTTTCTTAGTTTCGAACACCCAAATTGGTAGCTTTACACCCTTCTGGGAAAAAAGGTGTTGAAATAATGAACACCCTTTTTGAAGGGTGTTGAGGTGGCGGGGAAGATTTGTATGGTATTTAATAAAATTCTATAAGTTATGCATCACAAAAACTACCGCGTAATTAAAAAGTTTTTGCAAATCTGCGTGTTGGTTTGTATACTCCCATAGTAAAGTCCAGAGTTCCAAAATTAGCGCTAAAATATTAGTTTTTTGCGACAAGCCCACTGACTCCATCAGGGGGCATTCCTCTGCTGGATATAAAAGCAAGAACAGCACATATGTTGCTAATTAAGTATGCACTACCTGTACCGCTTGCATCCCGTGTTCCAACTGTAACTTGTGCGTAGTGGCTATTTGTGTTGAATGCTGCGCGCTCTGCCGTTTGACATTGCCACTGCACATGCCATCACCTCAAAAAAAGGGTGTGAGACTCAACACCCTTTTTTAGGTTGTTGAGCATTATCAACACCCTTTTTAAGGGTGTTGAGCTCAACACCCATTTTTCGCCCGTACACCCTTTTTTTGCCAAAACACCTTTTACGGGGGTGTTAGCCATGGGACAAGATTTGTACACCGTTTTCGGCCAAAAAGGGTGTAAAAAAATTTAGTGTGATGCGTTTCGAAGTCACTTGTCACCTCCTTCGGGAAGTGCTTCTCGGAAGAAAGCCAACTTGTGGCAATCCTTGATGTAATCCGCTTGGTTGTTAGCTTCGCGCCTAAGCAACCGACATATCTTGGTTCCATTCATGCCAGCCGGAGGAGGTGGTCCTACCAACAGACCAAGGGGACGAACTACTGGTTGATGGAATAGGTGTAGATGCGTCAACGGCAGCACGCCGAAACCAGACGACCGATTCACATTGAAGAATGTTTGAGACGAAGCGAAAGGAAGCGGAATAGAAGCCCGATGTACAAGAAATTGACTGCAACACGGATTGAAAGCGACCCAGTTTGTACATAACTGAGTAATTAAACATCGCTGGAAACGAGACTGGAAAGCAAACAATCAAGCGGATTACATCAAGGATTGCCAGATGTTGGCTCGCTTCCGAGAAGCACCTCCCGGAGGACACGACAAGTTACGTCAAAGGGCATTGCGCTGTGCTTCCATAGCAATAGACTTCCTGTGGCAAAAAAATGTTTGCTCAAATAGCCACGAAACCACGTGCAGTTTCTGCTCACCAAGATGTTCACAACCTCGACACATTTAACATCCGCCGCAAGCTGAGAATACCTTAAGTCTGGGACCCAAGTTCTTTGTGCAACCAAAACTCGACAAAGGAAAGCTGTTATCCGTGGTTAGGACAGCCACCGCCAGAGCCAACACGGAACAGGGCGACAGATGCGTGAGCGAAGGACTGGATGTCTTCCGTTCCATGACAAAAGCCAAACGTGCCGTCTACACCACGGAAGTTGTTTCATCGCTACGTGATGCAGACATGAAGCTTGTGTTGTCTGACAAGGAGGGTGGATTTGCCGTCATGTCCTCGGAAACCTATGCAGGGAAAGCACAAAAAGCGATTGCTGACAATTTTCGTTCTGTTTCTGAAGTAGATCCAATGAAAATAAGGAAGACGGCACTGAAGCGGTGTGAGTTCTTGGGGTTAGACAGGGTCGCTGCGTCCACCAAGAAGAGACAGCAAGTTAGTCTGTCGATGTTTTTTTTCCGCGAAGACACACAAGCCTGAGTGCGTATTCAGGGTGATCATCTCGGAGCGTGGCGTGGTTTTTGCAGCGGTGTCTAGGCATCCTGCCGATTGATGGCGGCCCTTTTGAGTGAGAAAGGCACAGGATGTTTCAACCTTCCTAGAAAAGGAGCAATAAAAGCGGTGAGCGCAATTTCAATATTTAGATGACCTATACTAATCGCAGCCGCATGCCTCCATTTTTCAAGCTGTTGAAGAAGGCATCGGCTGCGCAGGATCCATTCGATTCCAGAATGAGTGCGGCATTAGTGGAGGCAGCTTCATAGAGTTGCTGCCATGTTACCTGAACTCCACTTTCGTAGAATTCGAGGAACGCCTCTTCACCCAGAAAAAAGGGTGTGTGCATCGGCTCTGTCATTGCTCGTATACTGAGTGACATTGGGCTCGTCCGCCACAGCAGGGCTCTGTACACAAATCTGAAGGACGGTGCGGCGCGGCGCATCCTCATATTGTTTGCCCAGAACATTAGGGACTTCCTGCTAAATAAAGATGTGCCCAATGATTACGTACTTCACTTTTTGGATATGAGGCGGTTCTTGAATGCCGAGCACCTTTGTTGGAGCTATGCACCACGAAATCAAGAGGGTTTCATACCATTCGCGTCGGCGCACTCGAAGCTTGTGAAGCTAGGAGTGGCTGCTTCTGCCTTACAAAACTCGCTGTCACGTCCCTGTCACCAGCGAATTCGGAGCAGCTTTGACGCACAAACAAGCCGTTGGCGTAGGACTGGCTTTCGTGGTTTGCTTCTCGCCGGCATGGGCTACAGTATCTTGATAAACAACCCCAGGAACAGGAGCCTTCACCAAGAAAGAGAAAGAAGATAGCTGCGATCTCCTACTTCCATGGAATGAGCCACAGGCTAAAAAAACTAGTAGGGGGGTCGGGAGTTCAGCTCGTGTTTTCTACTCTTCGGAAATTAAGTAACCTATGCCGCAAAGCGAAGAGTGAAAGTCCAGCGACGATCAAAAGCACCAAGAAAAATGCGAAGTCCTACGTTGAATCCCAAGAGGAGGTTATCTACAAGATATCACTGTCTTGTAAGTGGTCATACGTGGGAAAAACGGGGCGCTGCCTCAATAACCGTCTTCTGGATCACGAGTGCGACGTAAAGAACCCCGCCGGTAGCACACTTGCTGTACACCTCTCCAAGTGCCCAAGCTGCTCGATCCCTGTTTCAGAAAGGCACGTGCAAGGGTGATACCGGGACCGCATGCGACTAGAGATTGGAGAAGCCTGGGAAGTGCATACTCGTAAACAGGATTGCGTCAGCGCACTCTCCATTGCCCTAATGAAGAAAGAAATTCACTTTCTTGGTGATACTGGAGCGAAGTTGGGCTGTGATACCAGGTGTGCTAGTCACTACAAATGTGTTAGTAATGAAGATGACTATACCTTATAGAACTGATTGTACATTTTTTTGCCTTTTGCTGTTCTTTTTATTTCTAACGGATATCACATGTCTCTTATGTGTTCCGATTTAATGCCCATTCAGAGACAATAAACTTAGTCGTTAGTGCGCAGTCTGTTTTCCCTTTCTAGAGTCTCCTTTCTCGCACTGTTTTATTACTCAGGTATGGACCAACTGGCCTGCCTTCAATCCGTGTTTTAACCACACAGTTAATTAATCAAAAGATAATATATTTGTTAAATCAATGCATAATATATGAACGGTGGTAGAAGGAGTGGTATTGGTGAACCAACGTTCCTATAAAATACAGGAAGCTCATGCCCGATGTTAGATGATCTCATTTTTTCTGCGTCTCTGCCGCCACCGATGGAGGGCACGATACCGGCGGCACAGACGGCGGTGAACTGAGATTCGATATGTTGGTATGAGCTTTTTTAATTTTTTAACTCCTAACTCAAGCGCGAGTGGTACGCGAATCTATCACGTGGCATTCAGCAACAATGCAGGGACTAAACACCCACCTTTGCTCGATGACTGCACCGCCTCTCCCCCGTCTGCGCGTCCAGTGTACCTCGAATGCAGGCCTGGATCCAATTTACATTTCTCTAGACGTTTGTGGGATTTCCGACTATAATGTGCGCCATATTTGTTTCACGGACCACCGTATGGTATCTGTTTACTTGGATAGCTCAAAACCGCGTGGTGTGCTGCCTCAGAAGGATCTATGGAAGCTCAATGTCTCCTTACTGGCCGATGAAATCTTTTGCAGAAGTATTTCGGATTGTTTACACAGCACTTTTGCAATAGCTGACCTTTTAATATGAACAATGAGATCTTTTTAAGCAACAGGTGAGAAACTCGGCTACAGATGAGTCAGCTCGTCTTGCGTTTCTAAAACGCTTTAAGTTAGTTGACCTTCTCATACATTGGTGGACATTCATGAACTGGAGGAAGTAATGCCCGTATCAAGTATAGATGAAATTGGCGTAACTAAAGAATAATTGGAGCAATATGTGACTGAAAAATACTCCGGTGCTTTAATTCGGTTTAGAACACGAAGGTTTTTTGACAGTTATCCCACTCGCCGCTCGCTGTGTGATGAGCGCCAATCGGCTCTTGCAAAGGAGATAATTGAGATTAATTATAATGGTAGTAGGTATACGGACTCAGCTGATATTGTCACTGCGTTCCATGCTCATTACAGCAAGTTATTTGGTGGGTCTAATGTCGTGTGTCAAGAGCATGGCTTTCATTCTCTCATTGGTGCACTCGCAAGGGTTGCGGATGATGAGTGTGCCGGGATTTCGAGCCCTATTACACTGGAAGAGGTTAAGATTTCCATCTCTTCGCTTAAGTCAAACAAGACACCCGGACAGGAAGGACTGAGCGGGGAATTCTATAAGAAGTTTTCTGATATCCTTGCTCCAGGCCTCTTGGACATATTCATAACCGCATACGATCACGGTGTTTTACCACCCACCTTTGGCTTAGGGCACACTGTCAATGCCAAAAACTGCGGACGAACACATGCTGAGACCTGTAGAGGGCTGTCGGCCAATCTCCCTCTGCAATGTTGGCTATAAAATATTTGCAAAAGTTTATCTCACCCTCTTCAACAGGTAATTTCTAGTTTAGTTGGGTCTCACCAAACGTGCGGTACTCGAAACAGACGCATGCAAACGAACATACATATTGCTCGTTCTATAACAGAATTAGTGCCTGATTCGGTTGAACAGGTGGCCCTTATCCAAATTGATCTTGCGTAAGCATTTGATCGGGTGTCTCGCAATTTTGTTCGCACTTTTAGAAGCGGCTAATGTGAGCGATGTGCTGCATCGAGGCATTCAGCTTTGCTACAAGACTTGTACTAGACAACTTGTCGTCAATCGCGTTCTCTCGAAGCCAGTTAAGATCAGTCTGTTATACAGGACTGTCCTCTGTCGCCTCTACTGTTTGCCCTGTACATAGAGCCTCCTTGACTTAGCGTACAACAAAGCCAAGGGGTACGTCGTTTTTCGTTAGCCTCATGTGAAGTTGAAGTTCTTGCGTATGCTGATGACATCGCCTACTTTTGTGCTGACAAGCGTAGTTTTCGAGAAGCCCTTATATTAACTAAGGAGTTTTGTTACGTGTCTCGAGCAGCCATGAATGTGGAGAAAACTAAGGGGTTTTGGTTTGGTCAGTGGGGAACCAAACCTTCCAAATTTGCAGGTAATAATTTGGACAACACACCGCTTGAGTACCTTGGCGTGCCTTTGCACCAAAAAAGGAACTCAGGGCCACACTGGTCTTCAGCACTCACACATGTCAAGCGTTGCTCGCATAAATGGATGGGGCGAGAAATTTCTGTATTTGCCCGTGCGGAAGTCTGCAATGTCTTCTTGGTAGCAAAGCTTGTTTATGTGCTTCAAGTACTGCACTGTGCGCTGGCGAAAGTCCAGGCTCTACACAGAGTATTTGCTACCGTCGCGTGGTGATCTGAATGGGAGCCAATAAGCAGGGATAATTTGTTTCTTCCTTTAGGGTCTGGTGGTGTTAGGTTAATGCTTTTGTTTGTGGACCAACTTGTGTCTCGGTTTTTCTTCTACAAGTTGGCGGAGCATCCACTTTTACGTACTATATACTTCAAAAGCGCATGAGTTACCATTTACCGTTTCTCCTTGTTTCTATGGGTGAGGTGAACAAGAAGCCGCCATGGGGTTTTCTGATAAAAGTTGTGGATACTTTTCATTTCCTTACAGAGCGGATTTCTCTGGAGTACCTGTTTAGTCTTTTAAGGAAGACTAACGAATGCGCAAGCGACAAAGCCCCGGTTGCCTCAGTCTCACTTGGGTGTACACTTCACGAATCACTCCGGCACTTTGGTTGAATAGCTTTTGCTTGTTAACCTCCTTTAGATTCTTGGGCAGCGAATGAAACGGGGAGCTGCCGAAGACCGTTAATGAGCACGCCATTTTTTTTCGCACAGAATCTAGGCGACACCAGCGGCGGCGGGTACAGCCAAAAATATTCAAAAATATAAACATAATGCTCTCTGTTTCATATATTCTCGCTAGTAGTTTGGTCGCATTATCAATTCAAGGCTGCAACATAAGAACTGTACATTTTAAAATTGGTTAGGGTACGGCCAGCCAATTAGGGTATGGCCAGCCACGCTATGTCAGCACACTACACATGTCACTGGCGCTGCCCAGCTTTAAGCAGAATAAACGCTTACAAAATTAGTGCATGCCCTCAAACTGCACCCCTGACAAAATTCACTTCACTTCTGAACGATACAGGGTTGGACGGTGTAGTCTACGTTCGGTGTCAGTTTTCGAATCAAAGACTTTGCTCGTGTTTACAAACAGATAAAACGTGAGGAGGGGGATGTTAGCCTGCCTGCATGCTCGACGATTCAGGTTCATCGCACTCAACCAAGAAGCTTAGGAGAAGTGGGGCCCTGTTGTTCATAGGCACCTTAACATCTATAACGCGGGTTCGATGCTTGTTTTATGGTTTCATTAAACGAGTTATGAACACTATGATGCATGCCCGATTAGCCTGGCGCATACGCGTAGCTTCATAAGCCTTGGTGCCTTGGCGTTTTTCCCCAAGTATATTGTTTTTTTTTGACCAGGCCTATGAAACCGTTAATGTGTTGATGTATACAGCGTTGCTGTTATATCTTCCCGGTACTTTATGTGAGAATTTGTATTGTAGTGGGCAATGATCGCTGGGCTAGAATTAATGGAGCTGAGGACGAAGTATTGGACCCAGGATTTCATTTAGGCTTCTGCGTTTCTATTCAAATATTGTTGTGGATGTGGCCTTAGGTTGTGTTCGCGAACCTAACTTTCATTCACACTTGCCACTGTATCAAAATACCGACGCGACTATTGCACACTAATTGCATCTCTCAATTACTCTTGTCGCGGCTCAAAATTGGAGGATATCACTCGACAAAAGCGACTTCAGTGCTTGCCTGCAAGAAGAGCGAGAGAAATCAATGGACGTTTGCCGCTCAGGTCACACGATTGAGCGGTTCTTTTGGTAGTGAGGCTGAGGTTGCATTATTGGCGTGTAAGGCATACGGTATGGCCCGAGTGTGGGCTCTAAAAGAATTCTTTTAATATCCTGTCCTCTCGGCTCCACCAAACTAATGGTTGTGGTCTAGGTAGCTAAATGCCGTGCTTATTGTAGTGAGGGCATTCGTGAATGTATTACGTACTGCGCAGAGGGTTTTAATCTATTTCTGTAATATACGTTTTCCTTCCTGAATATTATGATGGTCTTGATTTATTATTGTCTTCTGTACAGCAAGTTCAATGAAAGTTTCATTTCTTATGGTTATGCTTTGTGCGTGAGGTAGATGGTTGTTGGATTCGATTGGAAGACAAGCGGTTTGTGCGTTTTAACGCAAAGCCTTTTACCTGTGCACCTTAATGGTTCTGTCCCAACCGGTGGTGTCAATACGAAACTTCTTAAAACAAATAAAAAAGTTACTGGCACCGCCAAGAATCAAACCAGGAACAGGTAGAGAAACGGAGCGAAAGCCAATTGTCTTACCGATTGATCTACGAGCTCACACGCAGACAGGGGAGAGGCGGTGAGTCATCGAACAAATATGCGTGTTTAGTCTCTGCATTGTTGCTGAATGCCATGTGATAGATTCGCGTACCTCTCGCGCATAGGCTAGCAGTTATAAAAAAAAACTCATACTAACGTATAGAATCTCAGTTCTCCTCCGTCTGTGCCGCCGATATCGTCGCCTCCGTCGGTGGCGGCTGAGACGCAGTAGAAGTGAGATCATCTAACATCGGGTATGAGCTTCCTTTATTTTATAAAGAAGTTGGTTCACCAATACCACTCCTCCAACCAACGTTCAGAAATTATGCGTTGATTTACCATAAAATGTAATATATTTAAATTAATAATGTACGGGGTTAAAACACGGATTGAAGGCGGGCCAGTTGGTCTATCACTGAGTAATAAAACCGCGCAGGAAAGGAGACTACAGAGAGGGCAAACAGACTGCTCACTGACTAACGACTGAGTTTATTGCCACTGAACGGGTAATAAATCGGAACAAATGAGAGACACGTGATATCCGTTACGAATAAAAAAACAACAAAAGGCAATAAAATGTACAATCAATACTATAAGGCATAGTCGTTTCATTACTAATACATTCGTAGTGACTAGCACGAAGGGTATCACAGCTCAACTGATCTCCAGTATCATCAAGAAAGTGAATTTCTTACTCTGTGAGGGCAATTGAGGGTGCGCTGACTCAATCCTATTTACGGGTATGCATTTCACAGGCTTCTCTAGTCTCTAGTTGCATGCGGTCCCGGTATCACCCCTGCACGTGGCTTTTCTGAAACAGGTGTGAGCAGCTTGGGCACTTTGCAAGGTGTACAGCAAGTGTGCTACCTGCAGCGTTCTTTACGTCGCACGCGTGCTCCGGAAGACGGTCATTGAGGCAGCGCCCCGTTTGCCCCACGTACGACCGCTTACAAGACAGTGGTATCTCGTAGATAACCTCCACTTGGCATTCAACGTAAGGCTTCGAATTTTTCTTGGTGCTTTTTTCCGTCGCTGCCCTTTCCCTGTTCGCGTTGCGGCATAGGTTACTTAATTTGCAAGAAGTAGAAAACACGAGCTGAACTCCCGACCGCCGTAATATTTTTTTTAGCCTGGGGCTCATTCCATGGATGTAGGGGATCACGGCTATCTTCTTTCTCTTTCTGATGAAGGCTCCTGTTCCTGGGGTGCCTTTCTTAGTCCTTTCGAGTGATTTTAGCCCACGCCGGAGAAAAGCAGATCACGAAAGCCAGCCCTACGCCAACGGCTTGTTTGTGCGTCAAGGCTGCTCTGAATTCGATGGTGGCAGGACCATGATTGCGAGTTTTGTAAGGCAGAAGCGGCCACAAATCGCTCCACAAGCTTCGAGAGCTCCGACATGAAGGGAATGGAACCCTTTCGATTTCGTGGTACATAGCTCCGACAAAAGTGCTCGGCATGCAAGAAGAGCCTCGCATCCACAAAGTGAAGTTCGTCATCAGTGGGGACCTCCTTTTTTAGGAGAAAGTCGCTAAGGTTCTGGTCAAACTGAGGACGCTATCAGCATCGCTCGCCTTTTCTTTCTCAGGCACCTTGTACAGGACGAGGAAGTCGTCGACGATGCGAAGTATTTTTAGCGCCGCACTGTCCTTCAAAGTCGCGTGCAAAGCCCTCCTGGGGCGGACGAGCCCATGGTCACTCAGTATATAAGCGATGATGGAGTAGATGCACACAGCCTTTTTCTGGATGAAGAGGTGGTCCTCAAACTTTACGAAAGTAGAGTTCAGGTAACATGACAGCAACTCTATGAAGCTGCCTACACTACTGCCGCACTTATTCTGCAATCGAATGTCATCTACGCAGATGATGCCTTCTTCAACAGCTTGACAAATAGAGGCAAGCGGCAGCGAGTTGTGTAGATCATTTAAATATTGAAAAGGCGCTCACCGCTTTTGGTTGCTCCTTTTCTAAGAAGGCTGAAACGTCCTGGGCCTGCTTCACTTGAAAAGGGCCATCAATCGGCAGCATGCCTAGAAACCGCTGCAAAAACAGCCAAAGGTGTGTTGCCAAGTACAACGCTCAGAGACCATGACCTTGAATGAGCACTCAGGCTTGTGTCTTGAAGGAAAAAATATCGGCAGACTAGCTTGCTGACTCTTCCTGTCTAACTCCATGTCCTCGCACCGCTTCAGTGCCGTCGTCCTTATTTTCAGCGGATCTACTTCAGAAACATAGCGAAATTTTCAGCAATCGCTAGTCTTGCTTTCGCTGCGCAGGTTTTCGAGGCAATGATGTCAAATCCACCCTCCTTGTCAGATAATGCAAGCTTTATGTCAGCATCACGTCACCATCATCATCATCACCAGCAGCCTGTCTACGCCCACTGCAGGGCAAAGGCCTCTCCAATTTATCTTCAATTACCCCAGTCCTGTGCAAAGTGCAAACAATTTATCCCCGCAAACTTCTTGATGTAATCTGCCCTTCTAACTTTCTGGCGGCCCCTGAAACGCTAGCCTTCTCTAGGGATCCACTTTGTTACCCTTAATGACCAGCGGTTATCTTGCCTTCGCATTACATGTTCTGGCCACGTCCAGTTCTTCTTCTTAATTTCTACTAATATGTCCTTAGCACACGTTTGTCCCTGACCCACTCCGCTCTCTTGCTGTTCCTTAACGTTACACCTATCATCTTCGGCTCCATTGCCTCTCAGTAGTTCTAATTTTAAGTTGAACCCACTTAGTGAGCCTCCACGTTTCTGCTCCGTAGGTGAGTACTGGGAAGATGCAGCTGTCATACACTTTATTCTTCAGGGACGATGGTAGGCCGCCATTCATTATCTGAGAATGTCTGCCATATGCACTCCATCCCATTTTTATCCTTGTAATTATCTCTGCCTCATGGTGGGGATCCGGGGTTACAACTTGGCCTGAGTAGATATATTCGCTTCCCACTTCCACTGACTCGCCACTATCTCAAACCGCTGTGCTGTCCCGAGGTTATTGGTAATTACTTTTGGTATTCTGCATATTAATTTTCAGGCCCACTGTTCTACTCTGTTTGTCCAGTGCGGAAAGCATGCTTTGCAATTCTTCCCCCGAGTTACTTAGCAAGGCAACGTCATCAGCAATTTTGAGGGTTCTGAGGTATTCCATATTAACGCTTACTCCCACCTGTTCCCAATCCAACGTTCTGAATACTTGTAAACATGCTGTGAATGACATTGGAGAGATTGTGTCTCCTTGTCTGACGCCCTTCTTTATTGGTATTTAACTGCTCTCCTTATGGAGGATGATGGTAGCTGTCGACCCATTGTAGATATCTTCTAGTATTCTTACATAATGTTCATCTACCGCCCGGTTTCATAATGCCTGAATGACTGCTCAGGTTTCGACGAAGCCAAATGCTTTCTCATAATCTATGAAGTCTATATATAGGGGTTCAGAATACTCAGCCCACTTCTCTATCACCTGGTTGATCGTGTGAATATGGTCCATTGTTGAATAACCTTTACGGAACCCTGCTTGTTCTTTAGGTTGACTGAAATTTAAGGTCAGAAATTCTGTTAGCGATTAACGTTGTAATTACCTTGTAGATGACTGGCAGTAAGCTGATGAGCCTGTAATTTTTCAAGTCCTTCATGTCACCTTTCTTATGAATTAGGACGATGTTCGCGTTCTTCCAAGATTCCGGTACACTTACGGTCATCAGGCATTGCGTATACAGGTTCGGCACTTTTTCAAGTACAATTTCTCCACCACCCTTCAAGACGTCTGCTGTTATCTGATCCTCACCAGGTGCTTTGCCCCCTTTCATTTCTTTCATAGCCTTCCTTACTTCTTCGGTCGTTACCGGTGGGATGTCTATCTCCTCTGAGCTACTTTCTCGTTAGGCATTATACTGGATGTCCCTGCTACTGTACAGATCCCTATAGAACTCCTCGGCTACTGTGACTATTTTATCCCTAATAGCATCACGTAGCGAGGAAACAACTTCCGTGGGGTAGAAGGCACGTTTGGCTTTTGGCATGAACCTCAAGGCATCCACTCCCTCACTCACGCATCTGTCGCCATCTTCCCGTGTTGGATACGACGCGGTGGCTCAGTGGCCAAGGCGTTCCGCTGCTGAGCTCGAGGTCGCGGGTTCGATTCCCGGCCGCGGTGGCCGCTCTTCTGATGGAGGCGAAAAGCAAAACCGCTTGTGTATTCGAGATTTCGGCGGACGTTAAAGATCCCCAGGTGGTCAAAATTAATCCGCTACGGCGCGCCTCATCGCCTGCGTTGCGTCGGCGCGTAAAACCCTACAATCAATCAATCAATCAATCAATCAATCAATCAATCAATCAATCAATCAATCAATCAATCAATCAATCAATCAATCAATCAATCAATCAATCAACCAATCATTCAAACAAACAAACAATCAATCAATCAATCAATTAATTAAATAATTAATTATTTATTCAATCAATCAATCAATCAATCAATCAATCAAGCGAGCAATCAATAAATCTTCCGTGTTGGCTCTGACGGCAGCTTTACTAACCATGGATAACAGCTGTACTTTGTCGAGTTTTGGCTGCAAAACTTGGGCCCCAGACTTTGGCGCTTCTTAGCTTGCAGCCGGATGTCAGATGTGCCGAGCTTGTGAACATCTTGGTAAACAGAAACTGCATGTGCTTTCGTGGCAATTTGAGCAGAAATATTTTACCACAGGAAGTCGGTTGCTATGGAAGCACAGCGCAATGCGCTTCGAAGTAACTTGTCGCCTCCTCCGGGAGGTGCTTCTCGGAAGCAAGCCAACTTCTAGCAATCCTTGATGTAATCCGCTTCATTGTTTGCTTTTCGCCTCAGCAACCCACATATCTTGGTTCCATTGTTGCCAAACGGAGGAAGTGGTCCTACCAACCGACCAACGCCGGGTGGGACGAACATGTTGATGCAATAGGTGTAGAGGCGTTAATGGCAGTACGCCAAAACCAGAATGACCATCTTCGAGAGCAAGCGTGCGACGTAAAGAACGCCGCAGGTAGCACACTCGCTGTACACGTTGCGAATTGCCCAAGCTGCTCGCCCCTGTTTGAGAAAAGCCACGTGCTGGGGCGAAATAGGGACTGCATGTGACGAGATATTAGAGAAGCATGGGAAATGCATACCCCGAAACAGGATTCCGCAGCGTATCCTCCATTGTCCTCACGGAGAAAGAAATTACCTTTTTTGGTGATACTGGAGATAAGTAGGGCTGTGATACCAGACATGCTCGTCACTGCGAATGTGTTATAATGAACATGACTGTACCTTACAGAATTGATTGTACATTTTGATTGCCTTTTGTGTTTCCTTTCTTTCCTAACGGATATCACGTGTCTTTTATCTGTTCCTATTTATTGCCCGTTCAGTGACAATAAACTGGGTTGCTAGTCAGCGCCCTGTCTCTTTGCTCTTTCTGTAGTCTCTTTTTCGCGATGTTTTATTACTCAGTTGTGTAGTTAGGTCTTCATTTGTCTCTGGTAACATTCTTTGTAGAGCCACGTGTGTGAATTGAACTGACGTCGCTGAGGTAATGGTTGTGGGTGACGTTTGCAGCTTCGCTCTCTTACGAGCTTCACAATGTGGATTGGCGCACATTTTTTTGCAGTACACTTTTCGTTCTCTGAGTCGTCGACGCGAGATATAAGTGAGGGTATTTAAGTATTTCATTGTGTTCGAAATTTTAGGAAAGCGATTATATTGAGCGCAGAAGCTCCCTTATGGGATGGCAGCGCAGAAAGTGTGAAAGGAAATTCCGCAGAAAGAAAAGCGCTTATGGAGACGAACCCGCACCACAGAAGGTACTCGACACGTACCACATGCAGAGCTTGGAATGTCTGAGCCTCCTTGGATAAAGAACATATGATTCGGCATATTCCTTTAGAAAGCCAAGTGCCCCAGGCCATTTCGGAGAAAATACAGGGTGATCAAAGTTAAGTCGACATATTTCTTTTAGAAATAGGCGCTCAGATTTACGCGAAGACCACCTCTACAGCGAGGTTTTGCGCCCAGGGGGACACATAATCAGGAGGTGATTAGTGATAAAGGTGGCTTAATTAACTGATATTGAATAATTACTTTTGAGTGCCTGCAGTAACCAGGGATGTTTGTATGAGAAAGTTTCACGCTATCGTGTTTCTACGCAGTTTCAATTGGCAGAATTCTTCTAGCGCATCCGTTGTCCGAGATATAAAACGGCGAACTTTAATTGCTGTTCGCATGATTACGCATGCTAGAAGTAAGACCGGCGCATAGCTCCTCCTTTTTGTTCTGTGTTTCGTTAGCGCTTCCGAGCGCTGCAAATTGCGATAACTCAAAACAGGAGTAAATGGTGCCAACTATCACTTTTACCTGTGCCTCCAACGCTTTGTCGAAGTAAACACCAAACAACCGGCACGTGACAGAAGGGAGGAACTTTGCGCCGGTGCAAACTATCTTGCATGCATAATCATGCGTACGGCAATTAAACTTCCCCGTTTGATTTCTCGGACTACGGATGCGCTAGAAGAATTCTGCCAATCGAAACTGCGTAGAAACATGATTGTGTATAACTTTCCAATACGAACGTTCCTGGTTACAGTAGCCACTAAAAAGTAATAATTAATTTTATTTAATTGAACCTCCAAACTCAATAATTACCTTCTTTTTATGTGTCCCCCTGTGTGCATAACCTCACTGTAGAAGTCGTCTTTGCGTAAATATAAGCGCCTATTTTTAAAAAACCTGTCGACTTAACTTTGATCAGTGTAGCATATTGTCAGCGATGCCCGATTTGGTGTCTGTGCTACCTGACAATCTAACAACGTATTGATAATGTGTTTTTTATTGATGATCCCCATTTTATTCCATACTTTCTTCTATTACGTTATTATTTCTGCATATAAGAGGTTACAAGCCTTGCGACAGAAATGGGGGGATTTATGGTGGAGAGGGAGGGGGCCGCTGTCTACGTCTTCGAGGTGGGGTGGTGCCGAGGTAGGCTCTACAAAGAAACGGCCGGGTACTCTTTCGGTTTTAAAATAGGGAAGAAAAGCCCGCCAGAGCCGGAGTATGTCCGATGGTCCAATGCGTGGTGGCGGATCGATTGACTCCTGCAGGGAGTATTCTCTTTATCTCTACTGGAGCCGAATGAAGTGAGAAGGGACCCACAGCTTTCTTATTCTCCCTTCAGCCAAGTGCGTCTGTTTGGTGCGTTTTCGCGGTTGAAAGAGAGGACTTTGTTAGGTGTGCGGTACAAAGAAAACACAGTGAATGCCTTGTGTTAAGGCCATCATGCACGCAAAGGCTCTTCATTACAAAGCGGGCGTCCTTGATTCAGGCATAAAAAGCGAGAGTTAGGGCCTTACGTCTTCGGCTGCATCAAGAATGTGCGCCACTATGAGGTCACACCATGGTCAATCCCTAGATGTCTTAAAGATATGTTGGAAAGTTGTCATACTTGGTTCAGTTTTAGAAAATCTCCAACGTATAACTTAGTTATCTTTGAAAATGAACTGCTACAAAAGTTTTTTGTGCCTTTTAGATATCTGCGAAGTCGTCAATTTTATATGAGTTCACATACATCCGCTATCACAGGACGGAAACAGAACAAGAGTTTTCATTGAGAGTTCTATAGGCCGGCACGTGTCGTGCTTAGTGTTGTGGTATACGGGCTCTTTTTGTTGGAATAGAGCAGCCCGGGTGACAAAAGAAACCTTTCAAAAAGGCGAACCCGGGCCTTACTCTAGCCAGTGCCCGCTGTTTTTTTTTGTTGCGCGGCTGGATCCTGTGTGCGTAATTTGGGGCACTCAATATTTTTCTTTTGCGGCCGCTTTTATGGGTTAATATTGTAAACACACACCCGGCGAGCGTTCCTAACTAAATGAACACGAGGGATTCCGGTTATATACACTGATTTTGCCTGAAACGAACACGCAGTTTTATTTGAGTTAAATAATGGGGAGATGAATGACACGCGCCAGCGGTTCACGAGGTTCGAACGGTTATGACTATTTAAACCGCGTGGTTTTCGAAGCCTCAGCGTGACTCTCCGACGACAGTACACAAGGCTCTACTTGTCTCCATTACCCACTGTGCCGCCTGATTCCGGCACTCATATCGAACGTTAGCGAGCTAGGAGGACACGGCGAGCTCATAATGTGCCCTGCACCCAAAATATGTACCCAGACAGCAAATCCTTGAATACTTCTAAGTCAGCAAATATGCGGACAGGTTAATGGTTTTTTCAGTACCATTGCGTGACCCCAATAGAATAAACACCGAAGCCTCCATCTATCACAACAGTGTACTGGCTAAGTAAATTTATGGTTATGCCAGCTGCAGGCATGGGTTGCTTGGCTGACATTTATAAATGAAGTTTACATTCGTTCTTCATGCTTAGTACCGCGCAGCACAAGGACTGTCGCGTCCCGTAGTCACAATCACCGTCACATGATTTTCATGTCCCGCATATCCTGTGTGTTTCATCACCGTCTCTGTCATGTGCCCGGTTTCGTAAATGCCCACCGTGCGCGCGCTTCCGTTAACTAGTATGCCCCAGCAATGGGTGTTAACGCAGCCTCAAACACTCAAAAGATATTTTGGCACATAATATCTTCTGAAGGAAAGACAATTTTTCGCGCTTTTGGGTGATATGCTGCTTTGTGGAGCTATCATTCTGCGCCACGGTTACTCCACACGGTGGAGTGATAGCCACTTCGCTATGGTGCCCAAAGACTCCGCAACCGATCTCAGTGCAGCCGTGAAAGCGTTGTCGACGTCGGGCTGAGGTATTGTTTACTTTTGGAGGTTTTTTCCGCGTTTGCGCGACGGGTTTATTCTTGAGTACGTAGGGGCATTCAAGTTAGAGGAGGAGTTGTGGGAGTGCTTACGAAGTTGACGTTGGCTTTGTCATCAAGCTCCTCCAAATACCTAACGCATACCATAGTTGAACCCTCCCTATCCAGCCACGCATTCACGGAGTCACGCTCAGGTAGTTTAATTTAGTGTATTTCTGTTCCTTACGTGCAACTTGCAACTACATTGGGGAGCTTTGTGAGCCGTTGCACAGAATCTATTTTAGCCGAAGAAAGGCACAGCTTTGATGTTTAAAATTGTGCCAGACATCCCCACTTTGTGTTCCAAAATAGCCATATTTACCCGAACCACTATTTTACGCTCGCACAGGAGATTTCTTAGTACCTGAACACGTGACTTGCGCGGCATCCGCGGACTCCTGTGATAGACGACACTCCGCGTGTAGCTGATGCACAAGCACTGTCTTCGATTTTGAGAGCACAGGTAAAAAACAGTTTGTACATGGGTGGACGTGGATGTTTTTTTTTTGCTGGAATTCCCGGGTTACGCAGTTGTGGCGGGTCCGGAAGCAAAAATAATTCGGGATTCCCGAGAGACTGCGGTAATTAGGCGTAACAATATTAGGAAGGCTCGTAGTGAAAAGAAACCACTCACTCACCTGAGAACGATCCCCCCACTGGGGTGTATTGTTGGGACATCTGTGTCGTGAGTGCGCAACCCAATGCCGGCCCTCCCGCAACAGAAGTTGCAGAGCGATTCGACACGGGTGGTCAGGCCAGCAATACAAGAAAGCGTGCTGAGTTTCTCTGCGTTCATCTGAGTATCTCTGAGTACCTCTGCAACTTCAACTTTGCGACTGTCAACAAGCCAACCTGATCTAGTAAGAGAAGCTTCGCAGAACTATTAGGAAAAATAGTTGCTGCTAGACGTCATGCCCGCCAAACTGGCGAAGGAATAATTACAACTTACTATTTTTTAGGCTAATTGAGATACGTTCTTGTACTACGTTTTTCGAACTTGTGAAGTACAGATAAAGCACTTGGTAGGAAATTCCACTTCTGTTTGCACCTTTTTTCCCCGCCACGGTCGTTTGGTGAGGCCGGATGTAAAAAAAAAACACATCAAAACACTGGCGAATGTGCTTCTCTTCGTTTTGAGGTACACAAATTTATTTCGCTCGCAAAGAGGGCTTGCATCTGTTCATGCTTTGTATTCAACGGTGGAGATAAAAATTGTACGCGTAGAGGAGCAGGCCATATTTGAAGAAGTATGATTTTTGCCCGCAAAAACTCTAATTTTAGTCCCTCCTTATCCAAAGCCTCTAGTATATAGGCATTAGAATCTGCAGGAACGTGGTATGACACAAGCATTTTTTGAAAACATTTTTAATTTTCAGACCTTTATTTTTGGTCTGAACGAGAGGAATCCGGTACTGAAGGCCCCAGCAGTTCGAAGAAGAGCTTCAGCTGCCTACGCAATGTGTCAGCAGCATTTCCGAGTAAGCAAATCATTCACAGAATATACATCTCAGTTCACTTGTCTTTGTAGACTATCGAACAAAAGCAGTCTCTATCACAAATAGGGAAGAGAAAAATGATAAAGCAAGCCGAAATAGTGTATGAGAAATAACATCATCACAAACAAGAATGAATTACTCTTGAAGAAATTATGAAACTCGAAATTATTGAACACAAATTGGTATTTGTGTTCCGCCTTTGTGTTCTGGTAAATAAAGGTTCTGCAGCTGCTGTCAATGGGGGGGGGGGGGGGAATGTTTGACATCATTCGAGAGCTAGAGCATGCGTCAGGCTAAGCTGGGCCGAGCAGTTCTAGCACAAGGCGCCAATCGCATGCGCCCGGAACTGGCTTTGCCGCCAGAGAAACCGAGGGCGAGCGGCAAGCACGCCGATACAGCAAGTAACATTTCATACGCTCCCCCATCAGCATATGTAGTGGTTTACAAGAGCTGCGCTGGGCATCCACTTTCGCAGGGCGGGAATGGCGTCCGTGTCTGGTTAACTAGGCGGGTCTAACTAATTTTATTGATCCATTGTGATAAAATGCTGTTCTGGTTAGTTTCTACTCTAATTTTACGTCATTCTACTCAGAAGCGTTCTGAGTAGAACGAAACAAGGTGTTACTCTGATAGGGGCTCCAAGTAGATCGATGGAGAAGCTACATGAGGACAGGGGTGCATACTTACCTTGGTTAATGTACTCATTTGCTGATACGGTGTTCACATAATTCTGGAGCTGGAATATTTATCCGGGGACGTATTGAAAACAAACAGTAGCCATCCCACCCGCGAAAGTTGATGTCCGGTGAAGCTGTTGAAAGCGACCACAAATGTCGATGTAGGAGGGTATGAAATGTTTCTCGTCGTCTTGGGGTAATTGTCGCTGGGAGTCGGCTAGTGTGATTAGAAAAATGTGCAGAGTATCCGCACTGTTTTGTGCTATTCTTCCCCGCCGCCGCAATTACCATTCGTCAGTTACCATCACATTCATGGGTGGGACCATTTTGTTGTGTACGTGTTTTAGTCAGTCAACTTTGGTAGGGTAGCTTGTCATCCCCGTCAGCTGCTGCGTTCCATTCTGAATATGCGTGCTGATTTGTGTCTCAGCGTTCCCATTGCCTCGTGCTGCCGCAGAGTCATGTCTCTCCATGTAAATGTAGTACGGTCGTCTATGAGGCACTGTACAACCATCGCAAGCAGAATACCCACTTTGAGCGAAGAGATTCTCGGGAAAGAGAAGGGCAACTCCGTTTCCCAATACGGATGAGCAAAAAACCATGACAAAACATTTTCACTGTCCTACCAGTCATACTGTAAACAATGGGCACGCAACAAGACAAAGAGCTAAGGTGCGGACATTACCATGGATTTATTCCCAGTGATGGTCCTCCTAGTTTTCGGACTATTTCAGTGTTCCTTCCGTTGTTCTTCGGTAACAGGGCTGGCCTATTGACAGTATACCTGAAAAGTAGAACAAATGTTGGGAATTTGAAAGAAGAATCTTCAATTTTAGCATTCTTTATAATTGGCATACCTGAAATGAAAAATAAAAACTTCATCATAGAGGGCAAGTTTTCAACGTAAGGCATGACATAATTTACTGAAGGGTTGAAAGTAAGGTTTTAACTGTACAAAACATAAAGTATAGGGGGTTAAACAACACAATCAGAACAATCACAATATAAGTGTTTGTTCAACTTAGATCAAGCAGGCTTCGTGAACGCAATAAGGGAAACTGCACGAAAAGGCGTCCTTTCGTGCCATACTAAAAAGCCCATGATGCGTAATCCTAAAAAGCCGAAAAAAGTTTGCATAAACAATAAGGAACAAAAGGATTTGGGTCTCTTTACGCCACCGATCCGAGACGCCTTCAATGGGCACGTCAGCTGGCCGCAAGCAACAGCAATGAACCCATTCCTGTTCATACTGCAGGTTAGTGACAAAGAATCATCTGTTAAGACAAGTGACCGCTGTTTTATTCAGCTGACGTGCCCAAACAGTGTGATTGTATTTTGTCCATGCATCTTCGATTTTGTGTTTTCGATGTTAATGCTTTGTGGAGATCTTGAGAGCAACCCTGGACCCACTATCGAACAAATGGTAGAAGAACTACTCGTTGGGCAGAAGGCCATGCAACAAAGACTTGGCTCCATTGGCACAAAACCTAACGAAATCGAATCATATGTCGCGACAGTGAAAGAATTCAACTCAAGGATAACAAATCTGGAGCAAACGATCTTAAATCTGAAAAAAATACTAACCCATTTTGAAGACAGGAGCAGGCGCAAGAACCTTTTAGTATTTGGGCTTGCTGAAAACGCCGATGAAACACGGGAATCGCTCTTAAAACATGTGACAGAAGACCTGTTTCAGAATAAGCTGGGCCTGAAAGTGCCTTTGAAAGGATACACAGAATAGGGCGCAAGCATCAAGAGAAGCCTCGAGCAGTTATAATGAAATTGATCGACTGCCGCGACAAGACAAATGTGCTGAAAAACTGCTCGGCGTTGAAGGGGCAAGAAATATTAGTGTCCGAGGACTTCTCGCTCGCCACAAGGCAAATACGCAAACACCTTTTGGAACGCACAGCAGACGCCAAGAGAGCGGGCAGTAAAGTTAAGCTTTTTTACTACAAAGTCAAAATTGATAACGACATGTTTATGTGGGAAGCTGAAACCATGCAAATGATTCCGTGTGCTCAGCGCAGTAGCAGCACCAACGGTACACCGACTGCGCAGCGCAGAGGCAGCAGTAATAGATCCCAAGGAACTAGTATCCAAACCAAAGAAAAATCCTTCCGCTGCCTGAATATAAATGCGCGCAGTATTGTGAATAAATCAGCGGAATTAGAAAGCGTTGCAGTCGCCTACAAACCGCATATCATTATTTTATCCGAAACTTGGCTTCACCACGACATCAGTGATGCGGAAGTAACACCCCCAGGCTACAACATTTTTCGAAGCGACAGAGACACCCGCGGAGGGGTGTTGCTATATTATTCAAAGATACACTGCAGCTATCTAGATTACCAAATTTCGAAGGCATTGAATGCGTGATTGCAAAAGTAACGGTAAAAGAACTAAGTTTCATTGTTGGCGCTTTTTACCGCCCCTCAAGCAGCGACGACATGTTTGTAGACAAATTTAATGAATTTTTGTGTTGTTATCCTTCATGTAACGTAACCTTCTACTTACTGGTGATTTCAATGTACCCTCTGTAAACTGGGAGAGTGATTTTCCTGAAGCTCTGACTACTGCTGCTGAGCCATTTATTGATATAATTCTACTCATGACCTAAAGCAATTAGTAAAACTGCCAACACGCATTCAAAATGGAGTAGAGTCAATTCTAGATCTTTTTCTCGTCAGCAATGGACTTCCACAGCGAAAATTGAATATCGAAGTCTTTGAAGGTAAATCAGATCATAAGATGGTAAATTTGTCCATTAAATTGAACTGCGGTCCTAAAGTCCAGCCAGTCAAACGCACTTTCCCAGTCTTCTACCGTGCCAGTGATGTAGATATACTGGACGCATTTGATAGTTTGTTTCCGTCTTTTGCGGCTCAATGTCAATCGGACAGGTATTCTGTTGAACACGTGTGGTGCTCATTTAAAAACCTGGTTCATGAGTGCATACGTAACTTCGTTCCTACCAGGAATAAAACACTGCGGAAGGCTAACCCTTGGAAGAAAAAAGAAATTGTGCACCTCGAACGAAAACTAAAAAAGGCAGGAAAGCAACATAAAAAGTCCTCCACATCGCTTAACCAAGCAAAAATATGTGAACTACGTATCCTCCTAAGCGATAAAATAAAGAAAGCGAAGGAATTTTATCAGACAGTGACATTACAAAACTTTATGCTTTCTTCACCAAACAAGTTTTGGCGCCATTTCTCTCCGAGTTCGTTTCAAACCTTCAGGTTAACAATGCTCGTATTCGTGACAAACCTGAAATCGCAGAAGCTTTAAACCAATACCTCTGTTTTGCCTTTACAAAAAACGATGGTACCACGCCAAGTTTTAGTTTCTATGAGAATTTATCACCCATAGGTAACGTGTGCGTAACTGAGGAAGGTGTGTTTTCACTTTTACTCAAGCTGGATGTTAAAAAATTATCGGGCGTGGATGAAATTCCTAACGCATTCCTTGTCCGCTACGCAGAATGGTCTGCTAAATACTTAGGCCTTATATTTAATAAATCACTTGCTTCTAGTGAACTTCCTGAGGACTGGAAGTGCGCTAAAATAACGCCCATACCAAAAGGAACTGAAAATCGCTCAATGATAACGTCATACCGACGAGATTCTTTACTCAGCGCATGCGTAAAAGCACTTGAGCACGTGATATTCAAAGATATTTCCCAATTCGTTGAACAGAACAATATTATAGACAATCGGCAGCACGGGTTTCGTCAGGGGCTGTCAACTATCACGCAGTTATTAGAGACGGTTCACGATTTCGGTACAATACTAGATGAACAAGGTAAAGTCGATGTAATCTTTTTAGACTTCGAAAAGGCGTTCGATCGCGTGTCACACCCAAAGTTACTTATCAAGCTCAGAGCAATACTCAAAAACGAAACTTTGGTAGCCTGGATTAAATGTTATCTTTCCTTCCGACGTCAGACTGTAACCGTGGATGGCGTAGCTTCACGCACTGCCACAGTAGAGTCAGGCATTCCACAAGGTACCGTTCTCGGGTCCTTTTTCTTTTTACTTTTTATTATTGATATGGCTCGCGATATCCCTGTTAAGATAAAACTGTTTGCAGACGACTGCATTATTTATCATGCAATCTGTAGCCATAGCGATCAGGCCCTCCTCAATGAAGTTCTAGGTAAAATACAAAATTGGAGCACCACCTGGTAGATGATTCTTAATCTAAAGAAAGCGGTAGCCTTGACAATCACGCGCAAGAAAACGCCGCTGTCATTCTCATATAGCATAAACAATCATCTGGTCTCGGCAGCTACAAGCTATAAATACTTGGGTATCATGATAACGTCGGATCTCAAATGGAATCAACACATTACTTACATTCAGGAAAAGGCAATGCAGAAGCTAAGTTATTTAAGAAAACTCTAGGAAAATCCACTTATGATATAAAACTTCTAGATTTTAAAACTTACATCAGTCCTCTACTTGAGTACGCCTCGGCCATATGGGACCCGCACAGTGTAACCAACATTACGAAACTGGAGAAAGTTCAAAGAAAGGCTGCAATAATTATTTTTAATTCCTACAGCAGACTCGCATTCCCTACAGCGCTTTTGCATACCGCGAATTTAGAAAGTCTCGCTGTTAGACGCTACCGTGAAAGATTAAAAACATTTTATTTGCTTTATCACCACAAATTTCGAATCGACACCAGCGCGTACATCACCTCGTTTATTCGTCGGTAGACACGCTCGCAGCACCCGAAAAAAGTCAGCGATTACGCATGCAAAACTAAATCTTACGAAAATTCATTTTTTCCCCGAACAGCACGTGAATGGAACCTATTGCCTGCACATGTTGAACAATGCCCGGATGTTTTATCATTTATGCGTGAGCTCCCAAACCCACCGAAATGTTGATTTGTGCTTGAATGATGTGCTATTTTTTTCTTTTTTTGTTGTGCTGTTTCCTTTCGTTGTACCGCCCACTCCTGCTTAAAGCCTTGCCCCAAGGCTAGCAGTACCCCAATAAATAAATAAATAAATAAATAAATAAATAAATAAATAAATAAATAAATAAATAAATAAATAAATAAATAAATAAATAAATAAATAAATAAATAAATAAATAAATAAATAAATAAATAAATAAATAAATAAATAAATAAATAAATAAAATAAAAATAAATAAATAAATAAATAAATAAATAAATAAATAAATAAATAAATAAACACGAATGATTTTTTGGTTTTGACGACGCAACTACGCCTACCTTTGTACCAATCTTTGCCCTATAAATAGCTGTTTTCAAGGGGTGCATCAAAGTTGTCTGTCAATGTTAGACGCTCTACTTCTTAAAGTCTTCCTTGAGCATTCGTTCGTACATTATAATTTTACAATGAGCCAGTGTCACTTATCTTACGGTTGTTTCTAGGCGCCCGGAAAGATTTGCGAATAAAATTTTTCTGAGCTGTGCTGCCTAGACCGTGTTCGTGCTTTTGCATTTTCACACTTATAACTAGTCGATACAGGTTTATCTGAAGTGTAAAGTCTACACAGAAATCTTGTGCTTTTAATTTCTGTTGCATTCTTCATCAGTTTGCAACACATTGTTTGAGTGAGACCAACTGGTCAACTGTGTTGACTCTTGAGAGACTAAGATTGCAATCTGCGTTAATTTTGGCATTTTGTTCAGACTTCGCCTTCAGAATGAGCCGAAAACTGTAAGTTGGCACTACCCACCAATAGACCGTTACACCTTTTTTGTCCAACCAGGTTTGGCTTTCCTGAAAAAATTTTGCGTTTGCCTTTAAGAGGGCGTTACATGGCAGGGAAAAACTTACAGAATCCTAATTATAAGAGTTCTATGTCTAAATTCATAATTTAAAAAAAACACCGCAAAGAAGACGAACTAGAAAAAGAAGGAGACGGGACATGCATAAACCATCTTTTTCTAGTTCGTCGTCTTTACCAAGTAGTCCAATTGACTGTCCTTCTGTATTCTTAAAGTTCAGGCGCATCGAACCAGTTCCACTTTCATTGCCCGTTATTACGATTCTCGATGGTTTTATACATTTAGTGTTAACGTCCAAACATTGTGTCATAGAGCGCCAAGTACGTCGCCCTGGAAATTATTACACTTGAAAAATGCGTGTTTACAGGTACTTCTAAGATGGTTGGCACGGACGTTTCTTTCTTTGTCAAACTGTATGTATGTGTGTGTATATCTGTGCGTCGAGAAATGCCCTTTTTCTGTTAAATAATTTCGAGTTCCGTAATTTCTTCTCCACTAATCCTTTGTTGTTTTTGATGATGGTATTTCTCATACGGTCTTTCTGGTTGTTTTATCGTTTTCTCTTTTCCCTATTTGTGATAGAGACTGCTCTGATTGATATTATACAAAGGCAGGGGTACTGAAATATTTGTTCTGTGAATGATTCGCTGATGTTGCCATGTTGCTGACACACTGTGTGGGTGGCTGAGGACCTCCTTCAAACTGCAGGCACCTTGAGGCCTGGTTCCTCTCGCTCGGACTACAAATAAAGGTTTTAAAACTAAACGTGGATTTCAAAAGCGCTTGTGTCCTTCCACGGCCCTGAAGATACCAATGCCTTTATACTACAAGCTTTATATAAGCATGGACTAAAATTAGATGTCAATTTGCAGGCAAAAATACGCCCCTTCAAAGATGTCCTGCTCCTCTACCTGGTTAGTTTTTAATCTCCAACGTTGAATAGAAAGCATGAACATATGCAAGCCCATTTAACGAGCGAACTAAATTTGTGTAAGTTAAAACGATGAGAAGAGCATTCGCCAGTGTTTCGATGTGTATTTTTTGACATCCGGCCACACAAAACAACAGTGGCTGAATAGAAGGTTAGAAACAGAAGCGCAATGACCATGCAAGTGTGTTATCGGTACTTCACAACTTTAAAAAAAACTTACTACAAGAAGTTATATGTTAGCCTAAAAAATTGTAAGTCGTAATTATACCTTAGCCAGTCTGGCGTGCATGATCTATCACAGCCATTAGTTTTTGTAATAGTTCTGCTAAGCTTCCCTTACCAGATAAGGTTTGCATGTTCATAGTCGCAAAATTGAAGTTGCAGAGGCGGCGAGCATGGACCCAGAGATGGTTACGACGTTTTGCACGCTGGCCTGACCACCTCTGACGAGCCCTCTCGCCACTTCTGTTGGGAGAGGGTCGACATGGGGTTGTGGAGTCATGACACAGATGTCCCAACAATACACCCCAGTGGGCAGATTGTTCTCAGGTGAGTGAGTGGTTTCTTTTCCCAACGAGCCTTCCTATTATTGTTACACATAATTATGGTAGCCTCTCGTGTATCCCGAATATTTTTACTTCCGGACCCGGAACAACAGCGCAAACCGGGCATTGCAGAAAAAAACATCCACGTGCACCCATCTTCATACCGTTTTTTAGTGGTGCTCTGAAAATCGGAGACAGTGCTTGTGCACCAGCTACACGCGGGGTGTCCTCTACCATAGGAATCTGCATGATGCCGTGCAAGTATCATGTTAAAGTTTTAAACAATCTCAGTTCGCAAATATTCTATGCGACCGCGAAATAGTCGCTCAACTAAAGGGTGCTGTTTTGGAACACGAAGTGGTGACGTCTGCGACATTTTAACCAACATCAAAGATGAGCCATCCTTCGGGTAGAAAATATTGTGTGCACCGGATCACAAATCTGCCCAATGCAGATGCAAAGAAAAAACAGAAAAACACAAAATAAACAACCTGAGCGCGACTCCGAGAAATTTTAGCCTGATACAGAGGGATGAGATATGGTATGTTTACCTTTTATGAAGGAGGGTGACGATAAAGACAACCTCAACTTTTAAGCACTCCACGCTTCTTCTACTAAAGTGATTACGCGTATGTACTCAAGAACACCCGTCGCGTAAGCACCGAAAAAAACTCTAAAATTTAACAATACCTCCGCCCCACGCCGAGAACGCTTTCACCGGTACACAGGGGTCTTCTGCGGTGTCTTTGGGCACCATAGCGAAGCCGTAATCGCTGAAATGTCTGGAGAATCTGTCGCGCAGAGTGACAGCGCCACAACGCAGCATAATACCCAAAAGCGCGAAAAATTGTCTTTCCTTCAGAAGGTTTTATGTACCAAAATATCTTTTGAGTTAGACAGGCTGCTGTAACCACCAGTGCTGGGGCGGTATATTTACCGAATGCGCGCACATGGTGGGTATTTACGCACCCGGTCACAAGACAGGGATGGCGACAAAATTGACCGGGTACGCAGGACATGAAGGTCATGTGACGGTGATTGCGACGGCTGAACAAAACAGTTCGTGTGCCACGCGGTACTAAGCATGAAGAACGAATGTCCCCTTATTTTATAAATGTGTGCCAAGTATTCTATGACTGCACCTGGCATTTCATATCAGCATAAACTGACTTCGACAGTATCCTGCTGTGCAAGATAGAGGTGGTGGTGTTTATTCTTTTGGGGTCAAGCAATGGTACTCAAAAAACCATTACCCTTTCCGCATATTTGCTTCGACGTATTCAAAGATTTGCTATCTGGGCACATATTTTGGGTGCAGGGCACAGTATGGGCTCGCCTTGTCGTCTGAGCTCGCTAACAGTCGATGTGACTGCCGAAATAAGGCGACGCAGAGAGATGGCCTTGTGTACCTTCGCCAGGGAGTCACGCTGAGGCTTCCAAAACCACGTGGTTTAAATTGTCATAACCGTTTGAACCTCGTAAACCGCTGGCACCTCTCACGCATCTCCCATTGTTTAGAGCAAATAAAACTTCAAGTACATTTCAGGCAAAATGAGTGTATATAACCGGCAGCCTTCGCGTTCATTTATTTAGGAACGCTCGTTGAGTGTGTTTCTACGATAGTAAGCGAGAAAATCGCCGCGAAAGAAAAACATGACGTGTTCGAAATGAGGCAGAAAGGCTCCAGACACGCTACAAAAAACGGCGCATTGATAATGACGCAGAAAGGCTCCAGCCGTGCAAGAAAACCATTGCTCGTTCGAAAGGACGCAAAACAGCTGCAGAATATGAAATTGAAGCAAGCACATAAAGAACAGAGCTCGCGATTGCGGAGTTTCAGCCAGGGAGCGGGCGGGCATTGCGAATGTGGGAAATTTGAAATGCATTGGGTGGCAGCAGTGGGCAGATAACGGCAGTGCAGCCCATAATAGAGAATCACTGCTCTGCACTTCCGGCAGCTTTCACATTGAATGGAACGGCTTTATTTTAAATGGGGTTCTATTCGTATGCTCCTTGTACACGTTTCTCTGGTTATGTTTTAATGATAGAGATATTCGAGACCACAATAGGCAGGTTGCTGGGCCTATTCATATATTGCCGCGAACCATGCATTGGGTTTGTTTATTTCTGTTTTGCTTTTACCGCCCGGCTGCGGTGGTCTGTGTTATCTCCGTGCCAAGGGAAGCGCGTGTTCCATTCGTTCTTTCTGTGCCGCATGTGTTATCTGTTCTGATAGGGGGAGCATTCCGATTTACGTGAACATCCCGGAATAATCTTCTTGCATATACAATGTTCTCGATGCGAATCGACGGTTCCAGAACCACGCGCGCCGAAAGATAAAAAGCCTGCAGAGCAGACGCCGGGGCATTCCGATTCTGCGACGCTCGCCGACGCAAGTCACTTTGTTGACCGCTGCTTCGCCGCCTCTGTATTCTTTTGAGTTGTTAGGGGAGCACAAGTTCGCTCCAATAAACTTGTTTCTCCTTCAAGACAACCGCGTCGTCCTTGGCTTCGTGACATCTGGTGGAGGTGCGGGGTACTCACCCTGTATGCTTTCTACGACATCTGGAAGCCGCCAAGCCAGCCCAACCAGGGAAAGGCGCCGACTGCAAGGATTACAACCCGAGTTCGGTCTCATGCCAGAAGGGCCCAAGAGAAGGAACGCTGCAACCAACACAATGGTACAAGAAAGAACGTCGCCAATCGTACTGCAGCAGCCCCGGGAACCGCCATCGTTCCGGGGAGCCCCCGCTGAAGACCCAGAGGAATGGTTGGAGAAGCTGGAGCGCGTGCGGATCTTCAACAGGTGGGACGATGAAGAAACTTTCCGGCATGTTTTCTTTTACTTGGAGGATGCAGCTCGAACTTGGTTCGAAAACCACGAGAGCGCCTCGACCGACTGGACGCAATTAAAAAGCCAGTTCCTTAAGACCTTCACGACCGTAGCGAGAAAAGAACGAGGTGCACTTTTACTGGAAACTCGAACGCAACACCCGAACGAAGGAGTCGTAATCTTCGTTGAGGAAATGAAGCGACTTTTTCGCCGTGCGGACCCATCAATGACGGAGGAAAAGAAGCTACGGTTTCTGATGCGAGGTGTGAAACAAGAGCTCTTCGCGTGCCTTGTTCGCAACCCCCCCAAGACCGTGTCCGAATTCGCGTCTGAGGCCGCCGCGATGGAGAAGACGCTCGAAATCCGAACGAGGCAGTACGACCGCCCAATGAATGCGCTGGTTTCGGAGACGATTGGTGCCAGCGCTATTAACTCCGACTCACTACGCGACACCATCCGCGCAGTGGCAAGGGAGGAGCTGCGGAAACTTTTCCCGATGACGACACCACAACCTCAAGTCACTTCACTGACCGACGTGATCCGGGAAGAAGTACAGCAGGCTTTGGGAACTTCTGTGCCGTCTGAAGCACCCCGTGAGCCCGAGTCTATGACCTACTCTGCGGCTGTTCGTCGACCCCGCCCTGCTCCAACACGCCGTCAAGAGGCCCCGCCTTACCGCCGCCCACTGTCACCCGCCCGACCCCCGCTAGCCCAAAACCAGACTCCGAGGAAGACGGACGTATGGCGAACTCCCGATAATCGTCCTCTGTGCCACCACTGCGGAGAGGCCGACCACATCTACCATCGCTGCCCATACAAGAGACTCGGACTGCGTGACTGCGTGGTTTCTCCGTCGACGCACCTCGCCCTCTCCCTGGCCAACGACCACGTGAGATCGACGAGATTCTATCTGAAACCAGCCGTGGCCCATCCCGTTTCAACCGCCCACCATCGCCCCACCCGTACCAATCGCCGAACCGCCGTAGCAATGCTGACTTCGCCCGTGGAAGGTCCCCCAGCCCACGCGGGGGAAACTAAAAGCAGCAACGTCTGGAGGTAAAGTTGCTCGATCGCGGAAAAATGAAAACCCTCCAACGACGCAACGACTCACGGAAGACAGTGACTCACAACATGCCCTCATCCCGACGACCCGACCCAGACCTGACGGGACTCCCGAACACGACGACAGCTATACGCCGCGACGCGTACCCGACCTGACCGATACGCCCGCTGAGAAGACGACGACAACGACGACGCACAGTGCCCGACCGTCAACATGCACAAACCGAGATGCGACGCCCCGACGCACCCGGAACTCGAGGAAGGCGGCATCCGACGTCAACGTGTCGATCGACGGCTTTGATGTAGTCGCCCTCGTAGACACGGGAGCCGACTACTCCGTAATAAGCGGACCATTTGCGTCTAAGCTGAAGAAGGTTATGACCAGATGGGACGGTCCGCACATACGCACAGCAGGAGGCCGCCTCGTGACGCCAAGTGGAACGTGCACATCGCGCGTCACCATAGACGGCACGACGTACCCTGCGGTGTTCGTCGTTTTGCCCAACTGCTCCAGCGACGTAATTCTCGGAATGGAATTTTTGACGGACAACGGCGCAATAATCGATATGCAGACGAAGTCGATAACTTTTTCTTCCGACCACTCCATGACGCCGGAATCGAACCCCGAACACCGTGCAGCTGTAAGGATCGCCGATAATCACGTCACCCTGCCACCCCGCGCAAGCTTGATGATCACCGTCTACTGTGAAGGTGCTGCTCCCGACGTCGACGCTATCGGGGAGAGTGACCAAAGGTTGCTTCTTGACCGTGGTGTGTCTGTCGCAAGAGGCATTGCGCGGTTTAAGCACCGCAAATCCCACGTTTTGGTCACCAATTTCACCGAGGAGTACCAGCATTTAAACAAGGGCGCTGCAATTGCGTTCGTCGAAGAAACGCAACAAGCAAGTGACGTGTTAGCATTCGCCGACTTTGAACGCGCACCCGACGATACCTTCAATTTTCCGCACCCTTTCGACGTGAATCCGGCGCTACCGCAAGATGAAAGGAACACGTTATTGGCTTTGGTGCGTCGCTACAACGAGTGTTTTTCGTCGAACTCAAAGTTACGTCAAACACCTCTGGCGAAGCACCGGATAATAACCGAGGATGGAGCCCGACCTACCCGACAGTCACCGTACCGCGTCTCTTCCCACGAGGGCGAAGCCATCCGAACTTAAGTCGACGACATGCTCAACGACGACATTATACAGCCATCGAAAAGTCCGTGGGGTGCGCCGGTCGTACTCGTGAAGAAAAAATACGGCACACTGAGGTTCTGCGTTGACTACCGGCGATTGAACAAGATCACCAAGAAGGACGTGTATCCCCTGCCACGAATCGACGACGCCCTCGACCACCTCTGCCATGCGAGGTACTTCTCATCGATGGATCTGAAGACAGGCTACTGGCAAATTGAAGTGGACGAGAGAGATCGAGAGAAGACTGCATTCATAACCCCGGACGGCCTATACGAGTTCAAGGTGATGCCGTTTGGGCTATGCACGGCACCAGCAACGCTCCAAAGAGTCATGGACACTGTGCTAGCTGGCCTGAAGTGGCACACCTGCCTCGTATACCTCGACGACGTTGTGGTATTCTCCCGGACTTTCGACGAACACCTCGCAAGGTTGCAGTCTGTACTCGAGGCCATCCGTACGTCGGGGTTAACGCTGAAGCCTGAAAAGTGCCGTTTCGCGTACGGGGAACTCAAGCTCTTGGGCCACGTCGTCAACGCCGCGGGAGTCCTACCTGACCCGGCAAAAACTTCAGCCATTGCGAACTTCCCAAGGCCGAAAGACAAGAAGGGCGTGCGAAGATTTCTCGGGCTGTGCGCATACTACCGGCGCTTCGTCGCAAACTTCGCACGCATTGCAGAGCCGCTCACGCGCTTGACGATAGATATCACCGCTTTCAGCTGGGAAGACGACCAAGAAAAGGCATTCTGCGAGCTGCAAAAACACCTGCAAAGCCCGCCCGTGCTCGCTCATTTCGACGAAAACGCCGAAACGGAAATACACACGGACGCCACTGATATAGGCTTGGGTGCCGTCCTTGTCCAAAAACAAAGCGGGTGCGAAAACGTAATCGCCTATGCCAGCCGTGGTCTGTCGAAGGAGGAGAAAAACTACTCTGCCTCCGAAATGGAGTGCCTGGCTATTATATGGGCCATTTCGAAATTTCGCCCATACGTGTATGGCAGACCGTTCAAGGTTGTAACAGACCACCATGCGCTGTGTTGGCTCGCCAATTTGAAGGACCCCTCTGGCCGTCTTGGGCGGTGGAGTTTGCGCCTGCAAGAGTTCGACGTTACAATCGTCTACAAATCCGGCAGGAAACACTCCGACGCCGACTGCCTGTCCTGCGCCCCTGTCGACCCACCACCACAAGACTCCGGTGAAGACAGTGCGTTCTTCGGGGTTGTTACGGAGAGTGACCTAGCCGCCCAGCAGCGTGTCGACCCCGACTTGCGCGTAATGATCGACTACCTCGAAGGACGAAACGTCGCCGTGCCTAGAGCGTTCAAGCGTAACTTACCAGCATTCAGCCTCAAAAACTCCGTCCTCGTGAAAAAGAATTTCAGCCCCGAACAAGAACGAATTATCTACTTGTCATCCCCGCAGACCTTCGTGACGAAATTTTGGAAGCGTCCTACGACGACCCGTCTTCCGGACATCTCGGCACAGCTCGCACTATTGCAAAAATTAAGGCGAAGTACTTCTGGCCCCGCCTTACATCCGACGTCACCCGCTACGTTCGGAGTTGCCGGGACTGCCAGAGACGAAAAACGCCGCCGACAAGACCCGCCGGACTTCTGCAACCGATCACCGTCCCGTCGAGGCCCTTTCAACAGATTGGAATGGACCTTCTATGCCCGCTCCCGACGTCACGATCGGAGAACAGGTGGATTGTCGTAGCGACAGACTACATGAAGCGCTACACAGAGACCGCCGGTATTCCGCGGGGGACTGCACAAGAAGTCGCCAAGTTCTTTATAAACCAAGTTGTGCTGCGACATGGAGCCCCTGAAGTCCTAATCACGGACCGCGGAACGGCCTTTTCCGTGGAGCTGATGCAAGGAATCTTACGCTACAGCAACACGGATCAACGAAGAACGACGGGGTACCACCCCAAACGAACGGACTAACGGAACGTCTGAAGAAGACAATTGCGGATATTTTGTCCATGTACGTCGACGTTGAACATAAGACTTTGGACGAAGTCCTCCCGTATGTCACGTTTGCGTACAATACAGCGACGCAGGAAACTACGCAGATGACACCGTTCGAGCTTGTCTACGGAAGACGACCGACTACGATGCTCGACGCCATGCTTCCGAATGTAGAAGACGAAGACCTCAACGCCGACGTCCAAGGATACCTTCAACGTGCGGAGGAGGCCCGCCAGCTCGCTCGAGTTCGTATAAGGGACCAGCAGCTGGTGGATGCCGGCCGCTACAACCTCTGACGCCGAGACGCCAAGTACCAACCAGGGGATCGTGTGTGGGTTTGGACTCCCATCCGACGACGCGGACTGAGTGAGAAACTTCTGCGACGGTATTTCGGACCCTACCAGATTATGCGACGTGTTGGCCAACTGACCTGCGAAGTGATCCCCGATGGTGACTCCGGCACATCACGACGACGTACGCGGCCCGAAGTCGTTCATGTGGTTCGCTTAAAACCTTTCTACGGACGATGACGAACTTTTATTTTTATTTTTATTTTCGGAGTGTCGCTTATGTTAGCATCGGGTCGATGCACTCTTATAGGGGGGTAATGCCGGGAACCATGCATTGGGTTTGTTTATTTGTGTTTTGCTTTTACCGCCCGGCTGCGCTGGTCTGTGTTATCTCCGTGCCAAGGGAAGCGCGTGTTCCATTCCTTCTTTCTGTGCCGCATGTGTTATCTGTTCTGATAGGGAGAGCATACCGATTTACGTGAACAGCCCGGAATAATCTTCTTGCTTCTACAATGTTCTCGATGCGAATCGACGGTTCCAGAACCACGCGCGCCGAAAGATAAAAAGCCTGCAGAGCAGACGCCGGGGCATTCCGATTCTGCGACGCTCGCCGACGCAAGTCACTTTGTTGACCGCTGCTTCGCAGCCTCTGTATTGTTTTGAGTTGTTAGGGGAGCACAAGTTCGCTCCAATAAACTTGTTTCTCCTTCAAGACAACGGCGTCGTCCTTGGCTTCGTGACAATATTTAACGACGACCTAAACCCACAACACTTTGTTGGCACTGGGTAGAGTAAGGCTCAGGCTCTCCTTTTTCATAGTTTTCTTTTGTCACCTGTCCTTCTTTCTTCGATCAAGAAGAGCCCGTATACCACAACACTAAGCACCGTACGTGCCGGAATGTAGATCTGCCAATCGAAACTCCTGTTCTGTTGCATTCCTGTGATAGCGGAGGGATGTTTACTCATACAAGAGCGACTATTTCGCAGACATTTAAAAGGCGCAGAGAATTCTTTATAAGTTAATTTTCAAACAAATCTAAGTATTATGTTGGAGATTCGACAAAGCTGAAATAAGTATGACAGCTTCCAAACATATCTTAAAGACATCCATGCATTGACTATCCCTGTGACCTTATAATGGCGCACATTCTTGATGCTGCCGAAAGTGTAAGCCCCTAATCCTCGCATTTTATGCCTGAAACAAGGAGGCCCGCTTTGTAATGATGAGTATGTGCGTGCATGACGGGCTTGACACAAGGCCTTCAGTCTGTATCCTTTGTAACGCACACCTCACAAAGTCCTCTCTTTCAACCGCACAAACGCACCAAACAGACGCACTCGGCGGCATGGTGAACGAGAAAGCTGCGGGTCCTTTCCCACTTCAGTCGGCTTCTGTACAGATGAACAGAAAGCATGGAATACAATAGAAATCATCAAAATAAACCAGGAACAATTAATTATTTTCTTGTTAGCTCGGCAGGTAGCACAAACACGAAAGCACCCACCATCGGTAAACTATCGTCTCCGGAATGGCCTGTAAGGGGCACCTGGATATCTAAAGTGCTATGCAGAATCATTTGTTCTTTATCCAAGGAGACTCAGACAAGCAAAGGCCCGCATCTTGTAAGTGTTGAGTCCCTTCCATGGTGCGGGTTTTTCTACATAATAGCTTTTCTTTGTGGGGAATTCTTTTTCACGCACTCTACTCTGCAATCGCATGAGTAGACTTCTCTGCTTTATATGCGCTTGTCTGAAATTTTGGAACAGCGATATACTTGAATAGCCTCACTTCCCTCTCGCCTCGACGACCCACAGCATGAAACGTGTTCTGCAAAAAATGTGCGCCGATCCACATTTTGAAGCTGTTTAGAAAGCGAAGCTGTAAACGTCAGCCACAACAATTACCCACGTCACGTCACTTCAATTCACGCATGTGGCTCTACAAAGAATGTAACCAGAGACAAAAAAAAGTTAACCACACCTTCTAATAATTACAACGGTAGTATTTGCTATGGTAAATAAGTGCACGATTTATGAATGGTGGTTGGAATAGTTGTACTGGTGATCGAATGTTTTTATGAATTAAAGGAAGTTCATATCCGATGTTAGACGATCTCGCTTCTTCTGCGTCTGTGCCGCCACCGACGGAGGTGACGAGATCGGCGGCAGCTCAGCAAGAGCCCGAACACGCCACAGGAGAACTGCTTCAGGTGTCCTAGGAACACTTGGAACTCCAATGAGCTCAGAATCACCCAGAAATTGTCCATCCGCTATAAAAACTCTGGTATCTCAGCACAAAGCTATTCTCACCGGCATGCATAAAGAGCTAGAATGTTTGTTTTTACCTTTTTCAGCCCTGCCGTTGCTCGCTACTTGGACTGCTTCACCTTGCTCCGCTACCTGTTTGTCATGTTTAAGTATCTGTTTCACCTTTCTCCGATCCCTGTTCCTTATGTTCAAGTACCAAAAAGGACTAATTTAAGATTATATATGCAAGAAGGCCTCACATCAGCACTTGCTGCAAAGTGGCCGTTCCTCGGCCCATCTTATGATGACTAGTAGCTTCACCGACACCTGCTGTTTGTGTGCAACGTCAATAATGGAAAGAGGATTCAAAAACATAATCTCACGCTGGGTGATCGCAATCGAAGAAGTGCTCACGCATTCACCCTAACGTCTTGAAATCATTTAAAATGATTCGTATATCTCTCGGGATATTTTATATTTAGCGCGAAACAAATATTTTGTTTTTTTTTTTCAAATGCGACCTCACACTTGCACTTCACTCGGTGTGCCGCAAGATTTCCCACTGTGCTGACTTGCTGGCAGGCATATCTATGCTCGCGCAGTCTTTCGTTGATACATCGGCCTGATTGTCCGATGTAGAAACGACCACAAGACAAAGGTATCTTATATACAACACCCTGCGTGCAATAATTAAATTTTCGCACGTGCAGAACCTTGCATGTTGGCTTAGATTCTTCCTTTTCTTTTCTTAAATGCAAAACCTTACAGAGGCTATCGAGCTCTTAATGTGCAGTCAAAGCAACTGGTACTTCAGGCCTTCCCCCGACTTTTTTTAACCTGTGCGAAACGCCATGAACGTATTGCAAGAAGGCCGGTCGAATGCGTTCTTTCACACCTCCTTCTTCTACACCTTTCCCTCTGACAACTGTTCTCAGGACTTTTACCACAGGGTGGCCTCTTTAGCATCCACCGTGGTCCCGCGTAATTCGCAACAACAGCGCCAAATCCTCCCCTAGTAGTACGTGGCGTCTGAAAAACGTTGTACTTATCGTCATGGCAACGAGTGGCGAGGGGAGAAAGGAGGGTGGTGACGTCGCGGACGCTGCTGACGTCATTTTTCCCGTAACAGCCAGGCCGGGCTGCCGCGCGCGGGCCCTTGAAACCGACGCTGGCCCAACTTTCGCGCCTGCCGCCGGTCGCTGCCTCATGGGCCGCTCGGCAATGATACTAGGCACGATAGTTGGACGAGCGGCGGCGATGTCTCCAAATGGCCGCTGCTCGTCGTTTGTTATGTGTGAAGTAACGTGTTTAATAATTGAACGAAGAAAACATGTAGGTTATAGTATGTTTACTGGTGTCGAATTGTTGTCTTTGTGGCGATATTAATTGGAGTGTTACACAAACATTCTTTTTGCTTTGCGTTTATTCAAAATTCATATGAGGACGTCTTTGATTCGAAGTCATGAAAACAAATGTACTACAATCATATATTGCACATACATTTTTTGTTCACAGTATAAGATTAAGCAAAAATATGACATATGCAAATTTGGGGATACACTATTGTACAATAGGAAAAAAACGTGCTACATACACATTTACAATAACGTGGTTAGGCGGGCTACTTGGTATTCTGAATTCATGGCTGTAACTTTTGCGCAACTTTAGACGGACACAGATACAAGTCTTCGTGTCCCTTTTTGTATCTGCCTCCGCCTAAAGTTGCGCAAAAGTTACAGCCATGAATACACATTTAGGTACACAATACTTGATTACGAAAGAAGAACTCCGAAAGCTCTAGTCCCCACAGAGATTTTTTTTTTCGCGCACACCTCGGCAGGGGAAGAAAAGAACTTGAAAGTTCCACTCAATGTATACTTATTTCTTGGGCTCATCTCGAGACAGGAATGTTCCTTAGACATTAAAAAAATTCGTTTCAGTTCAGAGACAATAATTGGGAACCTATATGTTAAACGAAAGCACGCACACGTATGCTTCAAGCCCTGCCGTTCGGGTGAGTTAACGCAAACTCTGAAAGAAAGCGTTGAACAGCCCATTAACCTGCATACACTTCGGAGAAATCATGTTCACACCAACAAAATGCAGCCATAAAAAACTGTTGCAACACAATGACCGCACTGTAGACACTCATTGCTGGATTATATCTACGCACAAAAACAATGCGCAACTATGTGCACGTCGTAGAACACAGAACCCAAATCGAACGCACCCATCTTTTCTTTTAATGGCGCGTGAATGAACAGTCTGCTTACCGCGGGTGGGAGGGAAGGCTGGGGGGAGAAGACACCCAGAAATAAAAGCTTCCCCATATTGTAAGCCGCAGATATCGGCCAGGTGTTACAAGCCGCCCTCTAGCTCGGGCAGCGCCTCTTATCTTGTCCGATACGGTATGACCATTCTAACTTGAGAACTATGGAACACCAAACCCACTCGCGATAAGATGGCAAGGCGCGGGCGCGCAGTTTAGATTGAACAGCAAGCCGGCAATGCTACTGTTTTTATTTATTTATTTTTTAATGAGCGAAACGCTTGCAATGGCCGATGCAGAAAACGCATGTATTTCGGTTCGGCCTTCCACTGCTTTATGTGAAAATCGACTTGCATTGAACACTGCGGTGTTACGTCAGGTTTTTCGGAGCACTGAAGTAACGCTTGGCAGTAGTTTCGCCGCAAATATACGTTTTGGAGCAAGACGGCGGAGTCAAAAAAAAAAATCGCGCCAATCCACTCCGTGAATGTGGTTGGAAAGCAAAGCTGTAAACGGCACCCATAACGATTACTCATGCGACGTCACTTAAAATCACTCACATCGCTCTACAAATAGTAAAACCAGAGAGAAGTGCACTTAACCACACCATTTATTACTTCAAAGAGATATTCTCGTTATGGTTAACTCAATGCATGATGCATGAACGGTGTTTGGTTGAGTTGTATTGGTGTAGCACAAGAGTGGAAACTTTTTTTTATAAAATCAAAGTAAGCTCCAACCCGGTGTTAGACGACCTGACTTCTCCGTCTCTGCGCCGCAGACGAAGGCGACGAGACTTGCGGCTGAGAAAAAGGAGGAAGAAATACTGCTGTTCAGATTTCTGAACGGCCCAGAGTGCAGCCCTGGGGAGTGATTCCTTCTTCTGTGGGGCCCATATGCAGTCCGCGCGGCCTGTGTTCTCTCCACCCGCTGAAGCTGGGTAGGTAGAGAGGGCCTGGAGAGTAGCATCTCCCATTGCTCTTATGGGTAGTTGACGGAAAGAGGAGGGTGCTCAGGGCTAAAGTCGCACACCCCGATTACGGGGCGGGGTGTTCCTACTTCTGAGCAAAATTTACATTCAGCGTCGTAGCGTTTCGGGTGCATTAACTAAATACGCGTAGGCTGTGGGAAGGAGCCCGGATTATATGAGCCGTATAGGGTAGTTTGTTGTTCTCTGGAAAGGTCAGGGTAAGGAGAAGGTACGGTCTGTCTCAGAAGGCGATAATGCTGGATTATCTCCCTGGACGTGACAAGCGGGTGACTGTCCTCGTGCAGCTCCATAGCACGGGAGGTAAAAGCGCAGGCGCAGGCTTGTTGGGTGGGAGTATTTGTTGCCCTCCATTGAAGCGTGAGGGGTTGTCCAGATGAGCTGAATGGAACCGTTTGGGGAGTGGTTTTTAGCACGCACAGTGCAGGTCAGGACACCCAACCCGACCGGTAATTCCAGTAGGATTGCTGGGAATCGGTGACTACCCTCCGAACCCCTGGTTGAGTGAGAGCCAAGGTGATGGCTGCCTCTTCTGCTGCCGTCATTTGTTGGGTCCTAAGCGAGGTACACGCAAGGAGGCTGGTTCTGGAGGTGGCCACGATGATGGCGTGTTGTTGCCCTCTATGTTTGGAGAAGTCTCTGTAGATAACTGCATGAGCCCCACCGAGGGTGGTGTTTAGCGCTTGAGCCGGTGCTTTTCGGTGACCCTCGTCATGTGGGGGGTACATATTTCTAAGCAAAGGGAGCATCTTTAGTTTTAGTCACCAAGAGTCTGGGAGTACGTCAAGCGGAGTGACATTCTGGGCTGCCCAGCCAATCTGGTGAAGCATGCGGTTACCCACCGCAGTTCTGAGTCGGACCTTCTGGTTAGAAAGATGGCCTTCTATCAGCTCTTCCACCGTGTTGTGGAGCCCGTGCTAAGCAGCCTCAGTGTGGACGCACTCATGAGAAGACCAATGGCCTGCTCAACCGCCTTTCTAATCGTTATATAAAGCATCTCTATGTCTTCCTCGTCGAGAAGAAGACAGGGGGTTGACGTAAGTGACTCTCGAGAGGACAGAAGCTTCAATTAATCGAAAGCTACCAGATTCCTTTAGGCCTCGCTTCTTGGTGGCAACTGGCCTGATCATGTGTATGATTTGATTATTGCTGTTTTTAGGCGCTACAAGGAGACGTCACTCTTGGTGTTATCCTCGAGATGTAGGTCCAGGATCTTGATGCTGGGGCTTGGAGTGATGGCCTGGTCATCAAGGAGTATTTGAATGTATTCCTTGATTTGGCGTGAGGGCGGACGACAAGAAGCTGGGATTTTTTACGTAAATACTGGAGGCCACAGGCTTTAGCACATTGGCGTACTAAAAGTGAGATCCCATGGATTGGTGCGAGATTCCTTTATTTTTGTAACTCTTAGCACATGAGCAAGGTGCGCACAGGGCCTCTAGACGGGCCTGAAGGGTCGTGTTACGCTTTCACGTGGCATTCAGCGAGAAGGCAGGGGGTAAACCCGTAGATGTGCTTGGTGAGTACACCATTTGTCTTCCCGTGTTCGCGTGGCCTCGTAGCTAAATCGGTAGGACAACGGGCTCTCACTTTGTTAGTCTATTAGTTCCAGGTTCGATTCCCGGCGGTGCCCGTAAATTTTTATTTGTTCGCTGGAGTTTTCTGGTGACACAACGGTCGCGAAAGAACCCTTGGGGGGTAGAGGTAGAAAGCTTTGCTTTAAAATGCTGAGGGCGCAGCACCTCCATGCCACCAATCGCTGTGGTAGTAGGTACGCCGTGAAAGGCAAGAAGCGCGTACAGTTGAGCTTGCCTTCTTTGTGAGCAGGTGCGTCGTGATGACATTGGATGGATTGAGGAGAGTCACCGGAGGAAATGTCCAATGAAGTCGCAAACCGTCCTCGACTTGGGGCCCAAACCTAGACTCATACCTGCTGCACGGAACAACAAAAAATACCTTGATAAGTATACTGAATCGACATTCCAGCAGTTACTAAGGCAATCAAAAGACGGCAGGGCCACCACAAATTGGTCTGGCGAGCAAGAGTGTGCGTGCCAAAGACGCGTTTACTTCTACCAAAACTTTGCGTACTTGCACAGCTGGGATATATTTGCACATTATTTTCCACTCCAACACGAGTGACATGTCTCATTAACTTCACGTTACATACGCGAATTAATTTGAAAACAGAAGAGTGCAATCGGTCGGCTTTTAAGGAATTCACTATAACTTGTACAAAGCTAATTTGCTTACCTGTCGTCTTTGGAGAAGGCGAGAAACTTGGCCGAACTTCACCGCCCTGTGTTCCTGCACCACAGAGCTGCGCAGGAGTGGTAACGCTCCTTCCTCCGCTACCCCATATTTAGAATTCAAATGTATTTTATAATGCAGCAAAACTTTCAGCCCGTGAAGGCGTTTAGGCAACGCGCGCAACCCTTCGCACGCCGGCTCGCTCACGCACGCACCGAACTGGCCCACCGTGCACGCCGAGAGAAAGAAAAAAAAATGTTGGTGCCGGTGAGCTGTTGCGCATGCGTGAGGAGGCAAGGAAGCGTTGTCGGCGTGGAAAGAAAGAAACGCCGAGGGAAAGGGAAGGGCCACGCCGCAGCACCGTGCCGCTAGGATCGCCACAATTTCGGAAACCGAAACTAGCCAAAGTCGCCGCCCAGTGCTTTTACATCGGACAATCAGGCCGATGTATCAACGAAAGACTGCGTGAGCATAGATATGCCTGCCAACAAGTCAGCACATTGGGAAATCTTGCGGCACACCGTGCGAGGTGCAAGTGTGAGGTGGAATTTGACAAAACCACCATTTTGTTGCGCGCTAAAGATAAAATGTCCCGGGAGATTTAAGAAGCGTTTTAAATGATTTCAAGACGTGAGGGTGAATGCGTGAGCACCCCTTCGATTGCGATCACCCAGCGTGAGATTACGTGTTTAGAATCATCTTTCTAACGACTACACGTCGACCCGCTTCGACCACCGCTATGTTTTTATCTCTTTTCATCTGTATTTTTCACCCGTGTGACTCCCCTCCTCATCTATCTGGAAATTGTTGTTGCATTCTGTGTTTTCTATATATGTTTTTGTTTTGTTTCGAATAAATCAGTTGTCAGTGCGCCGCCTTCTCGTGAAATTCTACGTTTTTTTCTTGTGCCCGTCTCTGTGTTCACAGCAAGCGCAACGTACCTTCAACACCATGTTATACCAACTAGGCCGACATCAAGCTTTACGGAACTATGTACTCTTAACGTGGTACACTGGTGGTCGAGTGGTAAGTTAAAAAGGAGAAACTTTAACCAACCAGTTCTGCGGTGGCATTGTCGGGTTGCCGTTGTTAATGTGCACTGCATTGGCGTAACACAAAGATCCATCTTACAATTTAGCAAAAACACTGGAGGATATTTATTGAAGCTATTTTGCTATAGATAAAGTTTGCTGTAAACGCACGTTCCCTGATTTGTATTGAGATTCGTTTGCATGACACCGCTTTGGAAGCCTTAGGGAAACTTTCAGCATTCCGGCGACGACACCCCGCAATTCTGGAGCCCGTTGCAGTACACGGGATGAACAAACCGTTCCAAAAATTACGCTAGTTAAACATACCCAAAACATTTCAACTCTAACTGCTGTATTTATACAATATTCTTGCAATTTGGAATTTAAAAAAAAGATCTAATATAATGAACGTTGCCAAATGTGGCTGGATTTGCTTTTTTTCACACAAGCGTTATTTCGGTCAAGATGTTGCTGTAATATTCCGTGCTAGAAACCTTCCTGTAATTACATTCATCGGTGGGTAGTTTGAAATAACAAGATATTCATGGTTTATATTATTGCAAAAAATCAAAACGTTAGGCGACCTCCGGCGGGCCATTGTAACATTCCGGGAATAGCGCGGAAAAACGCGTCTCTCGCTGAACGAAGCGCCAACGTCAGCTCTACGCTTGGCAAGCCACACTGCTTCCAGTTTTAGGTGTTCCCACGGTTTCAACGATTAACGCACTTTTAACGAATATTGTAGGGGCCACAGTATTGTAGCGGAGAATTTCTGGCGGAGTAGATAAGCAAAATTTAGAATATCATATGCAAAGGGTTTCGTGAGAATATATTAGCTAAAATTTGTTTTCTGAACAGCGCAATCTACATACAACCAGCGCTACCAGACATGCGAATACAATTTATGGTTGTGAAGACAGAATTCAGCTGAGATAATTATAGGGTGTGTTCCCATCTACACAGCTGATTGAGGAAGTAGAAGAAGCATAATTTCCGAAAACTGGAGCAGCCAAGAGTGCAATATCTTCATACTTTTATAATGTCAAGCATCAACTACACACCAAAAGGCTGCACATGCTAGAACGTGTACATAAAACATCAGATGCTGAAAAAATAAAAATGTGCTATCGAAGAAATTGAATCTTCCTGCTTTAAACATTCTCTCCCTGCTGTATCACGTCAACTCATATAGAGATATTTGCCCGTCCTAACGTTTGTACTCATCCCGGAATCACTACCAGGAACAACGAATGATTGACCATATCAATCAATGCGAAAAAGTTCAACTTTAATTTCGTGTTTGTGTACGTGATGACGACAAAAAAAATGCTCGCACAATGATACGCGCCAGAAGCGTAGCTGCAACAACCTCTCCTGTTCTGCCCTACATAAATTTTGTGTCGTGAATGGTCAAAGTAACACGCCTAATTACAACTATAATTAGGAAAATTATAAGGAAAATTATAAGGAAAATTCTCAGAAGTGTTAATTTCAGCTGACGTCTAGGTGGTCAGTAGTTAGTCCCGTCCCTTCAAATATTTTTCCCACTTATGTGCAACAAGTTGCCTGACGTAGGGATATTCAATCCCGGTTAGGAACAAAGCGTTCCCCTCATCTCGATCGATGACACCACCGAGCTCTCCCCAGCTATGTGTCGAAACTCGGGCTCTGTGCTTGCTTGTTGAAACTAATAAGGCACAAAGGAAGTTAATTTGATCTTTTCCAGGTCGTCATATCTACTTCCCAAGGCACGTAGTCATGTTGAATTGAAGTAAATTGAAACGCCTTTATTTCTCCGCTGAGCAAGAGAAGACTCGTACTAACGTCATAGACGGACTCGTGGAGTTCCTCATCCCCCTACACATCATATTAGCAGCTGTACAATATCAGCGAATAATGAACAGAACATCAATCGCAGTACCAACGTTTATGTACGCAAACAAAAAATCAATCGTTATCGCTGCGTCATACACGGAGGGAAGAAAGGCTGAGGAGCGGCCCTGGCATCATGTTCCGTGGAGCCGTTCCCCTGATTTGAATGGTCTGAGTTTTTTGCTTTCATTTTCACTCACACGCCACCTTCTCCTCCTATTTGGTTACCGCACAGTCGGCTACCTCCTGTATTTCTAAACTGGCTTTAGGCTAGGCGGTGACGTTTCATCAGGCCTTGGTGGGCCGGCCTTCACCGCTGTTACTTGGGCAAGGTTGCTAGTAAACTGCTGAGAGCGCAAAAAAAATTCTCCCACATCATCCACACTTCTGCCATGGCGCCGTTGGACATAGGGGTTTCTCCTAAGCTTTTTTTCCACGATGGCCTGATCGCTTTATTGAAGTGCAGGGCGCCGCACCACGGATGATGATCGCCCAGCGCAAATAGGCTGATAGTATTCCGGCCAAAGAAGGATGGTAATAAGTCTACTACAGATATGAAGCGGTGGCTGTTGAGGTATACGAGGGTGGCCAAAGAAGGATGGTAATAAGTCTAGTACAGATATGAAGCGGTGGCTGTTGAGGTACACGGGGGTTCCTTGAATCCGTAAGGCAAATGACTTAATCGAGGGTAATTACCTACGGGGGAGTTGTTCGAATGGTAAGACAGCGGCAAACAAGCTGGGTGTCACATCGAGTTGTTTTAGAGGTTCAAAAAAATGGAGCAGCCCGGTTGACTGTTGATCGCGGCGTAAAAATAAAGAGGCTTCAAAAGCCGGAAGTTAATAATTTAAGCGGGCACTAAAGCGCCGTCGACATGCAACCGTACCTGATATTTGAATGCAAAATGCCGTTTCGTTTCTATTGTCGTGTCGGAAGCTTTTCCACACACAAAATTAAGAATTCTCTCAATTCACATACAAAATTCTTACCATTTTAAACGCAGTGGCTCGCACTACGTCCCATGTGCAGCGGCGACCTTCAATAAACAGGAAACTTGTGCTTACCGGCCTCAATTAAAACTGTGCACGGTGTCCGTAATTAGACAGGAGCATGGAGTTCGTGCTCTTCATGCGCATGGAGACCTTGACTAATTTCAAGGTGTCTCATATTTTTAGACGCACATTGCATGGCTTTATAAAATGCACCACGCATACTTATAATAAAAAAAAATGTCTAATTTACTTTTGCTTTACGGAAGTGTTGAAACTTTCCTTCGCCTTATTTCGTTTGCAACAAATGTTTTGCTTCTAGCAATATTTCATACAGAATTCACAAAAAAGAGGCCGTTCAAGATGTATCCGTCATTTATGAAAAGTTCAAAAGGCCAGTTCTCACAATAGGTTTTATACATTTATCCCTACGTTCCAACAATTTAGAATAGCGTTCTATCGAGACAACATTGCGAAAAATCCTAGAACAATGCCACATGCCTCAAAAATGAAAAAAAAAACACCAACAAACAAACAAGTTAAAATGTCCTGCTTGTAGATTTACTTATCTCATTTAAAAGCGACCCCCACTGCAGTTCCAAAGACAGTCAGAGATAGGCGAGCTGACGTTTAACCAAACAACACTACATATACTTTCTAGACAAAAGTTACCTCACGGAAAGATGCCGCGTTTTTGTGCACGCCTTGTCGTTTTCGTCGTTTTTGCAGGTACGTTTTACACAATCAATCTGGTTTGCGGCAGGTTTTATATATTGTTTACATTGAAACATATTTTTGTCGGATTCATTGGATGGTACACAATGATAATATTGACCCTCCATGCTTGATTTAGTTGACCCTAACTTGACACGTGAATTACGGGCCTGTGTGCAGATAGATATTCTAAAAAATCAATTTTCTTATTCCTTTGTTCTCTTTTAGCACACATTTTTTAAGCCTATTCAAAATACTCAATTCAGCTATGCGGATGTGCTAAAGAATCTTTCAAGCTCTTTACTACCAAATTAGTCTCCAAAGTGACTTTCCATCCCTAGAAGGCTTAAAGATACGGGGACCTTATATAAATATAAGAAAATTGGGAGGGACACAAACCGCCCTAAGTTGTCGAAGGGGACAGGGCTTTCTGGATGTCTTTATTGGAGCAATCTTGGCGCAGTTACAATCCACTGGTAAGACGACTAAGTCCTAGTACTTGATAATGTAATTGGTTAGAGCTGCCGACGAAAGTTATCTATATGATAAATAGTTTTTGAGAACATATACGGGCCAGTGGTAGGTTTGAAAGACGATAGTCTTTTTTGGTCTACTAAAACCCAGAATTTTGGTCTGTCTGTTTGTCTGTGTGTCTGTCTGTCTGTGGCCCGGTTAAAGTAAAATATATATTGCGAAATATTCTTATATACACACAGCCAAAGGTAAACGTCTGAACACGGTTTATATGTTCATACTTGTCAACTTTGTTGAACAAGAACAAGACATTACGCAAATTTAACCCAGGAAATTAGCACACACGGGATATTTATAGTGTTCCTTTATTAAAAATTTATGGATATTTGGCTTTTCGATAGCAAGTGATATTCTACATCTACTGCAGAAAACCGCCGCCTGCTGTTGCCCGCGCCACCTCCTGGCGGCATTTGAAAAATCACGAGGCAACAGTAACGAAAGGTTCCACTAGCTAGGTTCAACGTTCTGCTTGGAATGCACGTGGAGCACGGCCACGTGGTTCTATAAACATTGTAGTCGGCCGCCTCGATGCACGCCCGTCTCCGCCGTACTGCAGCGCTGGCATCGAGGAACCCGGCCTGTAGTAGTTGAACGCGGTAAATTCAAATCGCCTTAAGCAAACCTTTTGTGTGATTACCCTGGGATGAGCGCGACGGTACAGGAACAGCATGAGAGGTGAGCAGGAAAGCAAAGGGGGGCATTTCCTTGGCAAATGTCTACAAAGACGATCGTCTTTTGACGACATTTGCAACGGAAGGAGCAGATACGCTGCCAATTTTTTGTAGTAGCAATTGCGCTTTCGCCCGTACTTCTTCCACGGTAACATATAAGTCCAGTTCTGAAATATGGCTAAAAGAAAAAGAGTACTGCGGAAAGGGCCCCCAAATACCATCGTTGTGATACCAGTAGAGGCTCTTGGCAAGGTGTCAGGAAAACCGTGCATCAAAGATCTTATATCGCTGTGCTGTGTACTTTTACTACCTTCTAGAAGCAAAAGACGGCGGAAGGTGTTTTATATACAGGCGACCTTCGTATTACTTTCGATGTTATTGCTAAGGCGTCCAAGTTTTCTAAGGCTAACAGTGTCGCACGTTCTTTGTTTTCCGGGCCAAGTAGAACCAATCGCCTCCTGAAATCCCGATGGTGTTTTTGGTGCTTTATTTTTTCCTGCATGCTGTTCCTTGGTTTCTTCTTTGGGGAGTAGATGACAATCAGTGTAAGTTAATCCTGCCTACTTTGGCACAATTTGGTGGCCAGATTGACACTGTGTTAGGACCAGTCTCCATTCTTTGATAACAGTGGCGGGTGGTAGGGTTGAAATCAGCAACCCCAAACGCAAAATTCTCAAAATATCATAGTCCATGGAGCAGTGGCTGTTTCCACAGAGCTGTGGGTGTGATCCACTAGAACTGTTCACGTTTCATCGGTAACAGCAAAGGTACTCGTAATTATTTTCCCGATGACTTATGTGACGTTTTTTTCTGAATGCAAGATCTGGTGTAGTGTCGGGCGAAGCGCTGTAACGGAAATTAGTAGCGCGCACAAGCCGGGAACAACCCTAGGACTTAATTGTAATGCTTATTGTATAAGGCGCCTTTTCTGCGGTTTTTGTTGTCGACCTTGGCTGCTATAGCGGCTAAGTACTACAGAGTCTTCTTTTTCGGTTGGTATAGTCTTACGGAGGACGCATTCAGTATGTCCCTTCAACAAACAAACTGAATTATCAGTAGGTTTTTCTTGAATACAGTGGTTACCCTGAAATGGATTGTACGGGACGGTAGTTCCAGATTGCTGTAAAGCATCATTATGTCGCAGGGCTTCCGGACTCTTAGATTTCAACGACGTTCGGTTGTGCGATGAAAATATATGAAGGAACTGTTGAAGACCCCGCCATTAGCGTCGTACTGTCCAGAATACTATTGCCTAAGTATTTAAAAGCTTTAAGTCGTTATCCGGTCTATTTTCAGTTTGGGGGAGTACTGTGCATCTGTTCGTGAGCACTATATTCTAGCACTCAGGCTTGGTTTTGTGCAGAATCACCGCCAACAGTGTGGCCGGAGTCCAAGGTGTTTATCCTAGCGCTTGGCTGAGTATGCTGGTTCGTAAGCGTTCCGGCTAGTGTAAAAAAGCTCACTATCGTGTTCGCCCAAGCTCCTTCCCAACTTACCAGAAATGCCGTTAGGAGAATCTCCGTGCTTAGTGGCAGAAAAACCTGCAATGTTTTTTTTTTCAACTATAGTGGCTTCGCACGTGGATACCACCGCTGCGGCAATGCGTGGGATAATATTACGGTTGGTGTGCAGTGTGTAGCATTGCTTGCATATCTAGGAGTAAAGGAAATGCGGTTCCCTGTCATAAAGTAGTGTTTTTATTTGCGAATTTTGCTATGCCAGAAACCTAGCACTTGTTTTAGCTGCGTAAATTTTGTTTCCTCCGCAATGAGTTGCTCATTATTGATTGGCTTGAAGCAGGCTGTTTGGTGGCAGTTTCAAATTTCGTTTTTAGCTCTCCCTGGCGTTTGTTTTTCTTCTCTACACTGACGGCCAGCTTGAGAGAAACAAATTTTGCTCGTCAATGCATAAATGTGGGCTACTTGATTCGAAATGTGAAGCATGATTAAAGGGGCCCTGAAAGGCATTTTGAGCACACTAAATGAACTAGCGCAACCGTTAGATTAGGTCGTCAACGTCCTCTGTGCCAAGTATTACTCTTTTACGCGCAGCGGAAAGCTCACACTTTTGTTGCAAAGTTTGTCGTTTTTTTCTCACCCTTCCCTTCGTGTTTTTGGACGCCGCCATCTTCACATGTCTACATCATCGATTCCCAGATGTTCGTCATGAGCTAGACATCCTGCTATTGGGCGGCTTTTTCACGCACTTCCGGCAAAGAGATGAGTCGTCTGCTCAGCGTCGGCTCGCCGGCTGATAACCAGCGGAGTGCCGGAGTGCTTTGGCATTTTAGACAAACGAAACAAGTGTAAAACAAACGCTTAACCGTTTGTATTGAATGCAACACGGCCATAAGACGACATGGATATTCTGTTACCTGAGTAATAAAGAAAGCGTTGAAGCCCCTTGGCACTTCTTTCGTGCAATCGCAGAGAACGCCCTCAGCCGAATGCCCGGGTTTGACACATACATTTTATTCAACTTCAAAACAATCCAGAGATGCGTTTATAACGAACACAACGTCACAACATGCGTTGAAAGTCTGAACTACGATTGACAGAGGATGGGTTGCCTCCTGCCCGTCGTAAATTGGTACTCACCTCGCGCGCGGTTTGCGGGGACGAAAAGCAAGTCACTTAACTCTGGCACACAAGCCGATGTCTTTTAGCCACGCACACTGCACATACCCTATGCGAGGTTGAGTCGTACGTCGCTCAAGAAAGATAATCCAGACCATGGGAAGCACTATCCACCCGTAGAAGCACAACGTCGCGTTTCATCGCGAAACAAAGGCGTCCACAACACACACACCATCACCTCCTGTAATGCCAAAGGTATCTCGCACTTCCCAATGGGAGTGAGTGGTACGCCTGCAGTGCCCACATGTCGCGAAGTGGGGCCCCAAGCTGAACCGGGATCACGCAACCGTAACTAACTTCTGGAGCGGTTTGTGCCTTGTTGCCAAGGCAACCGATGTTTGAGATTGTCAAAGAAATGGCGCTCGCTCCAGCGCTAGAAAGCTCAGGGCCGCGACGGAGCATGTTTTGCCAACGTTGCCGCTCTCCACCACGCGTCGCCCCAAGCTGAACTGGTCACATGATTGAAGCGTTTTGTGCACGGGTTCTGTATCGGTTTAATATGACTTTTTCACATGCCGCCGGCAGGAATTACCACCGCCGCAAAATAAGACCCGGCACCAGCGGGGCCACATCTGATACGGCGCTTTTTTGCTAAACAGTGCGCGGTGCATCAAGGAAACGAGCGCACGACCCTCCCCGTGCGGCTGTGAGTTCGCCGCCGATAAAAAAATTCCCGCGCCTTCCCGCCAGGGGAACACGAGTAAATGCAGAGCATTGGGGCCTAAGTACTGGTTGAAGGCAGTGTTGCTTCCATCGCTTCTTCCGTGATGCTGGAGTAGCAGACACGAGTAAACGTGGGAGCGAGCGTCAACCAAGGAAGGAAGGAGCAACGCAGTGACTGAAGCACGAGCGACCGCTAGCAGCTTTGTATTTGCAGCGCGCGCAGTACAGGGAGAGCAGTACGGGGGCGAGAGCGCGCATGCGCAAGCAGCGCGCGGCCTTCCACGCCCCACCGCGCTGCTATCACGCACCTGTTACGCCGAGACCATGACGGAGCGAAGGGGCAGACTACGACGCATGCGCGCGCCAGCTGCTGTTGAGAGAGAGGAGGGAAGGAGGAGAGGCACACCTGCTGCGGCCGCGGAGCTGTTAACGCCTACCGACGCAGGAAGAGGCGAGGCAAAGAAATGCTCTGCATTTAAAAGTCATGTGCCGCCAGCAACGTACACCGCGAAAGGGCAAGGCCAGGCCGCCGCATACATGCGGCCAGATTTTAAGTGCAATGCACTTTATAAGCGACCCCAAACCTCCCACCGCCGGCGGCGCCGTCCGTCCGCAGTCCTCCTATCCCCTAGCAACGGCGTGGAGCGGAGAGGAGCGTCGGTAGCAACGGCGCAGTGACGTCACTCACCACGTGACGACACGCCCCTCACCGCTCCTCGCGGAGCGACGGCGTGGGCCGCGCTCGTCCCTCTCCCTTCCCCGCGCCGTGACGTCACATACTCCACCTCCTCTCCCCGGCAGCTGCCGTGCGCCGCTGTGTGTCACTCTCCCTCCCCGCGCCGTGACGTCACGCACCCGCACCTCCTCTCCCCTCGCTCGGCTGCAGCTGCCGTGCGCCGCTGTCCCTCTCCCCTTGCGCTCGCCTCCTCTCTCAGCCACCTGGCTCGGCGCGGCGTACCCCCCTATATATGCAGCGATAAACCGCCAGACCTCCGTGGGTCGGCTCGCGCGCGCTCTCTCGCTACAGTCTCCTGCTCGCTCTGCTCCAGTTTAGACCGTTCGCTGGCTGGGCGCCTCTCAAGGCGATGTCAGAATTACTACGCCGTGTACTCTCGGCGAAAGAAATGCATTCGCACTTCCTCATGATTCCCTTCGGGGAGGTGGGGGCAATTTTTTTTCGTTCGCTTTTCCAGCCTTGAGCGGAGTGCGGGATTCAGGGTGTCAACAAAGCTTGCCCGTAGCAGACGACAGTCTGAACAGCACAATAGCGGAAGTTCGTCACCGCTGCGGAGCGCAGCATCATGGGAGGCAAGGCTCGCGCGCCGTCAACAGCGGAGAGTAAGTCGAAAGGAGGAGGAAACGCGGAGCGACGATAATGCGCGGTTTTTCATTTACGATTTCTCAGCTAATACTCATCGCTTTAACAAAATTCTTGCGGGAGGATATTGCAAATACATTGCTTTATTTGGGTACATGTACATCCATGCATCGGCGGAAGGTATTTCAGGACCCCTTTAAGTAGAGCGGGATAGACGAGACAACAATAAACAGACCCCACAGAACTAGCGCAGGGCATCAACAAAAATTTTTACCAAGCACGAAGAAGATATACAGTAACGACGCATGCGCAACATGCATGAACAAGAAAATAAAATCGCGACTAAGACAAGTGGTGGATCTTGTTACGTGCGTGGTTCATGTTTTTACGCAAGTGGCATTTGAGCATTTAAATAATGTTTTTTACAAACTTACAGACGTCGTGCTTATCACGGGCTTTTATTGTGCGACATGCTTCAAACTATTCACGGCTGGCCTGTTCTTTAAAACAACTCAATATCAGTGTCTTCTCGAAACGGGGATATAGTGTGGAACACCCAGACAGTCGCGACAATGGTCAGATAAAAGGGTCCGGATGCGAGCGCTTGAACAGCTGTATGGTGCTGTCGGAGCCTGTCATTATTGCACCTTCTTCTATGTCTTGTACAGCAGTTTCCACAAGATAGAGGTACTTAGTAAACAACCAATTGTTTGCAAGCAACAAACTGTGTGACATGCCTCTTAGCAAAATGATTTCCCTTTTTCTCGCTGTTGAGCGCAGAGCATATTCGTGATAGCCTTTCATGGCTGGAAAACACAACTTCGGCATCACACGGCCCCACCACATTTTTAGGCGGCGGGAGAAATTTCGCACGTATAGGACAACCACAAGCCTGCTTTCTTTGCAAATTTATCTCGCCTGTATGTCGTGCTCCTGATTTAACCTCACGCAAAAGGCTTTCCATCGGCGATGCTAATACCTTCCGGGGGAAGCCGGAATCTTTATAGTACTGCTAGGGGAGACATGGGAAACCATTTCGTAACTCTAGCAGTGATTTCAGCACTACCCCTTTAAAGGAATACTACGATTCGGGGAAGAGTAAGATAACTTTCGTTGGGGAGTTATACCTGGGCTACTGTTTCAGGAATACGGTAATTCTGAAACAAGTAAATTAACCTTCAATACGAAGGTTAGCTGGACTCTCGTTCAGCGTTTTATGATTCCATGACTTGTCGACTTTCTCAACTCGTGCTGAGGGTTGTAATGTCTCTTTCAGAGCGCGCCTCGGAACTCCTCTTGGAATACCTTTATCACCTACTCGCGGGAAGGTAATAACGGGGTTCCTAGAGGAGTTCCAGGAATACCTTGGAGTTCCAGGATATCCAGGAGTTCCAGGAATTTAGGGTCATTTTACCCAAAAATGGGCGGGATTTGGGGCGTGCTGTGGTGGTCATCTTTATTATCGACAGCTGAATATGTGCACGACAATGAGGCGTACTATAAAATCTTTACAAAAACGGGCAGTTAATCAGCTAATAATTTACAAATTTCACTTGTATATAAAGTCTAGTGCTACCGAGTAGCAGAATTTTACAAATCTTATAGTTTTAGTACTCATAGTGTGGGTAAGCTTGCGATAAATCCAGCAATGGGAATACCAGGGGTACATTAACCAGTTGTCCATAATTCATTTTTTTACATAGATGGCAAGCGGTCAATGTACGTGGTATGTACGCACCAATATCCAATTGCAAATTATTTGCAAGTCACTAGCAGTAAAGGGCAGCTGTGCCGTCTGTATACTTCACACGTTACGCCACCTCCATATACTTCCTTGTTCATCAATAGAAAATTTGACCAAACGTTTGGAGGCAAGTTGAGATTCTCGAAGGAGGAACTCTCAAAACTTCGTCTTTGTGTCCACTAAGGTCGTTGCCATTGCACCCCGTATAAAAATTAACGACTGTGTGCAGTTTAAGGCTATGGCAATAGAGCCTTCAGGTTCGCTCCATTATTTCAGGCTGGTGAGGAGAAGTTAAGTGGGAAGTGAAAGCGACTCTAGGGAAGCTTCCTTCGGTAACGTTAGGGTTTTCACAAAGCACTGTGTAAGGACACGGATACCGCGAAATCAGTCTCAGCGAGTTGTGTGCGAGACGCCAAGTACCACAGTAGGACGAGAGACGAGGGTAAAACGTGCACCACCTGGTTCCGGTAATTTATTAATTGTAGGGTTTAACTCGCCAACCAGTGTTACGAAGTTACCAGTCTGGAATAGGAATGAATCCGGAATCATTCCACATTTTCGCACACCGGAATGGAATGGGAATGGAATGGCGACACTGCTTGAAGGGATGGAATGGGAATAGAATTAGGCCCCTTTTGTCCGGAATGGATAGGGAATGGAATTACATGTATTTTTCCCAAAATAAAGCGCACTTTTCCTTCTACGCGCTGTTTTTTGTCAAAAAATGCAAAAATACGCAAAAGATCCCACCAGCCAAAGTTTAAACATTAGTAAGCCGGAGCCTTGAATTTAACAATAACTCAGTACTGTTAAAATCGATTGGCTGATTACAAGCACGGTATATTTATAATCAGCGATTCTACTACAATTAAATACAGCGCTGCTACGAAGTTCGTCGCGATTCCCCGCCTTATAAACGGGGCTCTAAGCCGTTGGTATCCGTCGTGAGGAACTACCACGGTGGCATCCCCCCCTATCTCTCCCACCAACTTCGCCTTGTGATTTTTTACCTTGGCGGTGCCTTCTCCCCGGCTGCGAGCTGTCTCCTTACGCTTCACTTTTGGTTTTTGCTTCCGGAACCGTCGGTGATCGCATCCCACCTCGCCGTCATCGGGACGCTGGCGCGGTGCTTGTGGTCACTGCGAATTATCAGCTTACGCCCCATCTCCCTTCACGCCCCCCCCCCCCTCCTCCCCCAGGACGTTTTGCAATACTGGCCCTCCTGTCTAGACACTCGGACGCCTTTGCCAGAAGCAGCGTAAACAAAAGCCTAAAATACTGGTTCGAGAATCCACCCGAAACAGGAGAGTCCATGTGAAAGGAACTGCGGTCACGCCTGCGCCTGCAAGCTGCACGCTGCAAGCTTTGTTCCTAAACGGTTCCTACCTAACGGAAAGCGAATGCTAGCCACTTTCCCTTGCTTTCACGACTCGCAAGGGCCGTTTCCGTTGTAGATGTGACGTCAGCTGACGTGGAACACGTGTTTTCCACGGCATCTCTTTTAGTGACAGACAGCGAAACGAAACCGGCTCTCAAACACCTCTTTTAAGCAGCTCGTTTGTCAAGCGCAACACACAGGCAGAAGGCAACAGTATTAGTTGCCTTCTGCCCATTTGGCTCACACCATTTTCTTACGTAATTTTGATGAATGAAACCAAAATAAACTTTTTTCGACCTTTCACGGCAGCTTGAGACCTTTATTGCAGCATATAAAATTCACGAGGAGACATAATTGCGCTGCTGAGCACGAGGTCACGGTTCGATTCCCGGCCTTGGCGGCCGCTTTCCTGATGGAGGCGAAAAGCAAAAACGCCCGTGTGTACGAGATTTTGGCCTAATGTGGTCAAAACTAATCCGGAGCCCTTCACTACGGCGCGCCTCATTGCCTGCATAGCGTCGGTGCATTAAACCCTACAATATATCAACGAGGACGCCTACGCACTTTTTTTTTCTGGCGTAGGGATTTCCACAACACTAGACTGACCGGATGCCGAACGTGTCCTTCTATTATTATCGTTATCATTTTTCTTTACGTCTTTTCTTTCGGTTGATCGCCCAGACCAGAGGACACTTGGGGGAACCTTTATTTCTACTCCACTGCATGCAACTCCTCAAATTAGTTATACAGGCCTCAGTTATACAATTAGTTACGCAGGACTTGGCCGCAACGCATTCTCAAAGTCCTTCGTCAGTTAGTTAGAGCCAAAGGTTGCGTGGTGCTAAAGTGTCCACAATCTCCCAATTCCTAAAATAATTAAAAATAAGACGCAGATTAGTATACGAACCAATGCACTATCCCAGTATACACTAACGAGAGAAAAAAGAATTCTCCCTCCATATTGGTTCTTATCAAGACACCCATACAAAGGTCGCGCATACTCTAAGCACAGCCTGAACTTTCGTTCGTGCGCAGTGGATGATACCTGACGCACGTAACTAAGCTTTTCGGCAAGGGCGACATTACATACCTGCGCACACGGAAACACAGGAAGTTCTGAACTTATCCGTGCTTTCAAGGCGCGCTTGACATGCGTGAGTGCTGACGACCTGTGCAGCCCGTGATCCGTATTTGGTGCAAAGGCAGGACAAGGTGTTCGAGCGGTAATTCTTCCAACTCATACCACCAGATCCGGAGGTTTTGTTCCTCGTTAACAAAATTATAGTCATAACCATGCTCATGACCGCTCCATACGCGTGTTAACTGCTTAAGGAATATAATGTCTTCTTCAACCATACTTTTGTCAGCACAAAAATGGAACATGTCGTCACGTTAGCATTAACACATTCACACTTAAACAATATTAAAGCATCACAACTCGTAAAGACGTGCTGACCATGCAAATACTGTATTAACTACCTGGAGAACTGCGCCTGTGGGAATTAGTAGGGTGATTGCACTGAACGAGATATGCCACAAAGCCACTATCCCTCGACCATGGTTACCTGTTTTGCGTATTTTAGCAGTTCTTAACGCGTGTAATAACATCAGCTTAATGGTGGATTCATTGGTAACTTGATATTCACCCGATAAAACGTTGAGGAATTAGAGGAATGGAATTGAACTCCTCGACAATTCCCGGAATGGGAATGGACGATGTTGCAGGATTCCGAGGAATTGAAAGGAATGGAATTTAGGCAACTTGTAATTCCCCGGAATAGAATTGGAATGGAATGCGGACGCCAATTCCGCAACACTGTCGCCGACACAACGCAGGCGATGAGGCGCGCCGTAGTGGAGGGCTCCTGATTAATTTTGACCACCCCAGGATTTTTACGTGCGCCAAAATATCGTAGGCACGGGTGTTTTTGCTGTTCGGCTACATCAGAAAAGCGGCCGCCGCGACGGGAATCGCACCCGAGTCCTCGGGCTCAGAAGCACAACGCCTTGACCACTGAGCCACCGCGGCAGGTGAGGTTCCCGTAATTCCTGTTTTTTTTGGCTGCCTTCGCATCGGAGAGGTTAAAACGGGGAGATGAAGTTATGAATAAGAATGTCCGATGATAATCTGTCCGTATAAATTTTTTTTTAAAAATCCGTATAATTTCAGAGATTTGTCAACTAAGGCGTAGCATTCGTATTCTACTCGTCTAGTGCATAAGCTCTCTACAGCAAATTACAGCTATGAGTAGCAAAAGCCGTTGGAACGTTTTAATTATCTTTGAGTTTTATTTTGTTTCTTTTCGCCATTTATTTATGTATGCACCCTTCTAGCAATGCCAGAAAATGTTTGCGAATTTATTATTATTTTCCACTTTTTTGGTTCTCCAAAATTTTCTCAGACACATGTATACATTTACGCTGCTTTAACAATTACGGGTGTTACAGCCGCAAATCTAGATCTTTTTGAAATTGCAGGGCACTACACTGTTTGTTAATTTCGCTAAATGTGCACCTATACTTGGCTAATTCTGTTGTTTTAAAATCCATGGCTCGCTTCGTAGTTTCTTAATTGTATTCACTACGTTATTTTGGGGACCTTTTTGTTTAGTCCTCGCTGGATTCAGGACGCGTATCAGATGCATACTGTGGAGTGTGTCATATCAGTTTTGCGAAATTTTAATTTATACCGTTCCTTGGTTTTTCGAAATTAAGTCGGACCAATTACCTCCACGTACGGTATTAAAACAATTAAAGGTGTTGCTTTCGCCAAATCTGTATTTTAAGGAAAATGCAATCTATTACAGAGTTCCCGGTTTTTGCTATTTTATTAGTTGTTCCAACATTTCTACTTTTCGCGGGATTTTAACTTTTATTCTAAGTTTTTCGAGGGAGACGTGTTAGATGCATATTTTTATTTTGTCAGCTTGTTTTTTAAACTTTTGTTCGCTTTGTTAACTTTTTTGGTTTTAGAAAATTCTGTCAAGCTCAATACCTCCATTTCCTGTACTTTAACGATTTCAGGTTTTACTCTCCCAAAATCTCCATTATTTTCTGTAATTCAGGGCATTACATTTGAATTTTGAATGTTTTTTGCAGACTTTTCCGCTTTTTTGTTTAGCGGGTTCATATACAAGGTGCATATTTTTGACTTGTCGGGTCATTTCTGGGTAAAAAGGGACTTTGCTATATTTCTTCTTGTCGTTTTTTAAACTTCTGTCTGGTCAATTAGCTTTATTTACGCTAATGTTATGATTACATGTGTTACTTAAGTCAAATTGGTATTTTTGTGGAAATTTAGGCCCGACACGGTTTGCCATACTTGTATTTCTATGTGTAATTGGAGCGTTCCTTCGTGTTCTCTTTTGTTTATTCACCTGGGTTTTGGAGGGACATGTTTCCAATGCTTATTTTTGAGTTTGTCAGATAAAGGTGAAAAACTTGTTTTTTTTTTTATTTTTCTTACGGTTTGTTTTTTAAAAGTTTGTACCGAAAATTATTTACCTTGATGGCATTGTCAAAATAAATATATTACTTCCGCAAAAGCTTATTTTTATTGAACTGGAGGCGTTACACGGTTCACATTTTTGCTGTCTCTAGGTGTTTTGAACTTTTTTTGAAAACCTTTCTCTTAATACTTTGGGGTGCATCACATGCACATTTTTTATAATGTCAGATTATGTTCGTGAACATTTCATTTTTCTTTTGCTTTTGTGTTATTTAACCTTTTGTCCGACAAGTAATCGAAACATACTATACTACAGTGATTACACTGTTACTCCTGCCAAGTCTGCATTTTTGTGGAAATGCAGGGCGTTACAGTGTTCACCATTTTAACCACTCTTATTCGTATTTTTTTCTTTTCTTGCAGTTTTTTTTGTTTACTCTTCGGTTTCGCGGGGAGATGTATAAAATGCTGTATTTGTTTTGTCACCTCATTTTGCCAAAATTGTACATGTTTCATTCGTTAGTTTAGGTGCTCTAAAAGCAGTTTCCCAAAAATGATCCCTATTTGGGCTATTATAACGACTAAATTTGTTACTTCCAGATACTCCCCATTCTTTGAAAATGCAGGGCGTTGCCCTGTTGTGGCTGCGTGTACTCGCCCAATATTACTCCGCATTGTTATAAAAAATGCTGTGCGTTGTCATGACGATGTGTAAGCAAACGAAACAAATGGGAGGGCGACGTAGCACCATTGATGTGCCTCTGACAGATACACCGCAAGCTTATACGTAACGATTATTGTAGATCATTCGACATAAACACAAATCTGCTATCGGAATAGATGGTTTAGCTTCGGGCAAATCGAACATGAGCGCAGTACATGGCTGACAACTAAGGATAAATATACTGAACATGGTTTGTGATGAACTGGCGTGCGCAGCCGTGTTGAAGATAAGAGCTAAAGGAATGCAATGCCGTAGGACGTTTAGTAGCGATTTCCCGCGCGTGTAATCGAGAAAGCGTCCGAAGGATGTGGCCAAATCGAAAAACGTTCAGCGGCAATATCTTGCGGCTGAAACTTGCAGGCCGGTAGCTGGACGTTTATTTTGAGGTGTTGGCTTTGCGCTTATTAAAAAACTGTAGGCTGTACGGACTATTAGGGCACTGGCCACAATAAACGATATCGCACGAAGTGATAGGTACTGCTCACACAGGTACAGCCTCCCAAATTTTTAATAATATAGCGGGAGCAACGACCGACCGGTATGTCAACGCCATATCACGGTGTTCAGCATCGAAATAGAGAACAATACGCACACGCGTATAGGGCTATCTGCTGTATGAGTGTCGTCTGCTACGCCATTCCCTTGGGGGTGGTGCACCCCCTACCACTGCATCTGAATGTCTTTGTGCCCCAGGCTGCTTAGCTGCCTTTTGCGATAGCGAAACGGCATTGCAAGATCAGAAAAACCTGGGTGTGTTGCCACGAGAAGAACAGCGGAGCAGAAGACGCTCGCTTAACCGATAGTTATATGCACGTGCGCGTGCTCTAGCCTGTTTTGCCGGCGAAAACCGTGATAAGTCGCTCATATGGCGATCGATCGTCGCTCCCGCTATATTATTAAAAATTTGAGAGGCTGTGCAGGTTTTTTAAGCTAGATACCAATGTAAGAGGTATTACATATATTTAAATAACAGATGAAGACATCTACAAGGCAGTAAATTTCCTTACTTTCCTTAGGGCGAGAGCCTGGTGATACTCATTTACAAATACTTAACTGGTGCCACGCATTTCTGGTCTTTTTTCAGTTCGGGTGTTCGCCTTTGAAGCATGTTACTTTAACGAGGTAGTTTTCTGCTACTCATAAGGCATCGCGTTCCGTTGTCACGTGGCCGCGGTATTCAGCAATTTTTACGCTATCAATTCATCAGTTTTAATTGCGTAAAGCATTCCTATTAGCCTATCAAAATCCCGGTTGCCCTGCAAATTTCCCTAGTTAAAGGCGCAAATACGACAAACAGTTTGGTTATACTGCTCGCAACGTTGCGCAGTTGTGAGGGGCAACCCGAAACAAATGATTGGCGTGGATAGCCGTGGTACATATTTTGTAATGCTCCCTTTTGCTACGCGATTCGTGTAGCCCATCATTTTTGGCCTCCAGGTTCTGCGTTGCTACCTCCTACAAAATCAAGGTCATTCACTGGGGTTTAGACGTATCTCTTCGGTCCTTGTTGAGTGAGCCTACTCTTTAGTATAACATACTTTTTTCTGGGGTGCGAGGGCGTTTTGTTTGTGGCGCTTTTTCTCGTGTATCAACTCTAGAGATGTTCAATATTTATTCTTGGCAGCTTTACTGCAAACGGGCCTTGCCAATTTTGGACCTGACATTGGGTGGTCTTCAATCTCTGTAGAAATATCCGGAAACCCAAGATGTATTCTTAACGAAGTAGGTACAATTTCCAACTCTCACAGATTCTTTAAGCCTTTAGAACATATTGCGTCTGTCGTGGGCGTATGTTCCCGATGCTCTTCTTCGTGCCCACTTTTTGTACATGTGGCCTATGTGGGGCGAGCTCTGGAACAGACACCAGGACATACACAATAGAGTTTGTATATTGTGAGCTTCCCATGGAATAAAGCGTGTTCTGTAGCTACCCACTGGTACGCTTCATGTAACAACTCGGAGTGAACGCTGTAGTATTCTTGTATTTTTGTTAAAGAGTGGTGCCTCTGCTCGCTAGAAGGACCATAAAACACAGTTAGTAGGCTGCAGAAAACTTTCCTTGGTACTTATACGAAAAAACAAAAGCTTTTTTTTTATATGAGGCCACCGTAAATAAAAATTTCGGGAATTCAGGTGCATTAATAAACTACCGTATGCCACGTTTCTTTCTGCCAGGTAAACTATTTCTCTTTAGGCTATTTTAGTGATAAAAACGGTTTCTTATTCACAATCTGAATTTTTGTGTGAATGCCGGGCGTTGCAGGGTTTACATTTTCGCTATTTTCACTCGCATTTTGAACGTATAATTGTGACCTTTTTTCGTTTATTCTTCGGTTTGGAGGCAGACACGTTTGGTGTGTAGGACAGGTTTTTATTTTGTCAGCTAATTTTGGGAGTATTCTATTTATTTTTTATGTTAGCGTTTTAAAATTCTGTTCCACAGATTATCTCCATTTATGCTATTGTAAGGATTACAGGCACTACTTCCGCCAAATCTGTGTTTTTGCGGAAATACACGGCGTTAGAGTGTTAGCCGTTTTCGCGATTTAGATGGTGTTTTGAAAGTTTTTGCGGAAATAACACTTGTATTCTTTGGTTTGGGTAGAGATGCATAAGATGCCGATTTTCCGTTTTGTTACATCATTTGTGTGACTTTTTTTATTATTCAATTTTTTCGTTTTTCAAAATTAGGCCCGAGAAATTTTGCCCATTGGGGCTATTACAACGATAAAGGTATTATTCTAGTGTGCATTTACATTGAAATGCAGGAGTGTTACACCGTCCTGCAAATTGGGGTACCCGGCAAAGAAGGCTGTAAAATGAAAGGCTGGTGCGCAGACACCCATTTTTCTAGTAGCACAGTGCCGGAACGTCGTACTGCTTCACAATTAAAGTGTAGTCATAATATCGTTCACCTTTGTTATATTGATTTTTAACGTGCTTGGGGTGTTTGAATTACGTGCTTTTAGTATTCTTTATGCTTTATTTCGTGAAACTGACGTTTCGAGATTACTATAAACTACCGAGTGGGGGACCCGTGGTTTCGTTAACTCTAAAAATAGCATTGACCAAAGAGGTTCTGGCTTCACTACGTTATAAAGCAACAAACCTTGTAGTATATGCTGTTTAAAATCACTTGTATTGATCTGGACCCGTTTTGCTATGTAAACGCTAGTATCACAGCAGAGATATTCAGCACTGGATGGCAATAGGGAAGAGCCTAACCAGTCTGATAATTTGATAGATTTATTTACAATGTGCACACTTCAAAACTTATACAGGTCTTCCCTACTTAGGAAAACAGGTGATTTCCTGATGGCTGCATTGCTGAGGACAATTACAGCGGAGAGTTGGGCGAGTTGGTTGCTGCTGACTAATTAACTCATACTTCTAGCGAACCTTAGAAAAGGACGAAGAAAGAAAAGTCGAAAAGCGTGTGTTTCGTCTTTTCTTTCTTCGTCCTGTGCTAAAGTTCGCTAGAAGTATGAGTTCATTAGTCTGTATTGCTAAGGACCCGTTCTTTAAGGGTTCAAAGCTGTCTGATAGTGTAGTAGACGCTGTGCAGATATGGTACGGTCACTTTCGCAGAGTACGATGCTGGACGTTTTAGCAGCAGCCTTGCCTTTTGTTCACATAGACAGGGGCGTAGGGATACCTCATGCTTGGACGTTTATAATTAGTGTTTTCCGCTCAAGAAAAACAGTATATTTAACAAACCCGGCATTTCTGGTAATACTTTTGTTCCCGCTTCTTTCGCTTTTAATTAGGGTGCATGGCTTTGTCCTGGGGATGCGCAGGGCGCTGTAAGGATAGTATTGACCAGTGCGATCCATTGAAACTTCCTTATTATATCGAGCGAGGCTTTTATTATCGGTACTTCTACAACGAGCGTAACAACAGTTGCAATGGCTACGAGACGCAGTGCGGTCATCTAGGCTATGGAAACTACGGTGACTGCCCAGCGTGTTGTAGGTGAGTACCTTCGTTTAAAGCCTTGGACTCCTTTGACTTCTTTGCCATCTCTGGCATGCGTAAGAAAAAAGCTGCCTGGATGTTAAAGTGTAAACACCAGCTTTAGTGCTGTCCCTGTTGAACATTCAGTTATCATACACTTATTTACTTTTAGCGGATTGTTAGAATATGCTACAGCTACAAAATATTAAAAAAATCCTCGAAGTTTAGGCGCTATATGCATCTACGGAACATTGAATGTGGTATCTTCTTAGAACACAATGAGCGTTGGGAAAGCATCCACTGAAATCACACATAAGGCAACAGTCCATTGTTCCCCATTCTGCGAAAAATGCCGCTGTGGTTGCGGCCCATTGAATGAAATGACAGCCAATTTATATTATAAAAACACGCGCAATTCAACTGACTTTAAACAGCAAGTCTTCACAGTAGCAGCCCGTCGCGCTACGACTGAGCTACCTCCAAACATTTTTTCTCCAATACATGCCAAATATAGGCAACCTAACTGTTACCGCAAATTCAGTGTCAAGATTAGGCTACGCCATGTAACAATATTGAAAACGCGGAAAGCAAATTGAACTACAGTAGGTCACTTTTCTGAGGTCCCTATGCACTACTTATTATAGCCAAGAGTGTGACGTAGATGATCCTCGAGGAGACAAAACTCTGAACGAGTTGGAGTGTTTCCAGATCCATCAAACCTCTTGCTTTCGCCTTCATCCAACGCTGTACGTGAGCAATCGTTCTACTTGTGTGTTCTATGTTCCTGATGTTCGTTGTGTATACACAACCTCCTTTTAATGGGATGCCTAGAATTTTGTTTTTGTGGAACAAGGATCGTGGTGGCACCGCCCAGCGTATCTAACAGCGCCTTACTGCGCACAAGGAGCCGTACAGATTTTAATGGGGTGCCGTAAAGTGCACAGTTCTTAGTATACTCCTGAAAAGAATCATCCGCCCTTGGGAGACGGTCTTTTATTGCCGAGGTAAAGCCCGTACCGGTCTACAATGCGATATCGTCAGTTTAGAAACCGTGGTGAACATTTAGGGTTGCACTGTGTTGTTTCTGCAGGGCGATGATGATAACAATGAATTGGAGGGGGCAGAACCGCTTTCTGTGGCGTGCCGTGTCCGCCGGGTTGAATAGGCTGTGTTTCGAGGTTCCCAATGTTGAAGGTGGCTTCGTGTCCCGCGAGACAATCCAGGACGTATCTATCAGTCAGACATTCAGTAACTCTGTTTATGTTAGTGGAGAAGGGGTATTCGAGGCCACAGAATTGAGTGGTTCCCTCCTTCCAGCCCTAGATTCAACTGCCTCGATTTTGGCTCTTAGGAATATCCTTCCTGTGTCTCGAGGGATGCGTGTAAGGTCTGCAGTTTACTTGCTCGTTCAGTTTGGAAAATTATTGAATTTGCCTTCATAACATACGTTGTCAAAAACTGTCTTTTTATCCAGAGAAATCTTGGCTTCGGGTGTTTGCATGTTCACCGAATTTGTGATGATCTTCCTGTGTTGCGTGGACTGGTGCGGCCATGTTGTGTTGGAGTCAAAACTCGAACATGGTCGGTTGTAACTGCTACGTTTTCGGTGAAATGTTGCAGCTGGTGGTGCCGAACGTGTGCGAGTAGCTTGAGGATAGCCTACGTGACAGATTCTTTTTGTTGAAGTATTACGGTTACCTCACCGGATTTCTTCCGAGTGTTATTTTTTTTTCTGCGAGGACTGATTGTAGTACAGCCTGAGGGATGCGATAGCAGCCTCTACGAGGTCGGGTAATGTTTCTGTTGTGAATTCTTGCGGATGAGGCTTGGTTCATTTAGGCAAATCTTTTAAAGCGTACATATCACCTACGCTACGAAAATATGACGTCCAATTTGGGTTTGCGTTTACCGTGTAATTTGGGGCCGCACAAAGAGAGTCCATGAGCATGTATTACTGCTGAAGTTTGCCGAGGAGTTCATCTTGTGACTGCTTGAACGTGCGGGTAGTGGTGAAAATTGTCCTGCAAGTCATGTATTTCCGTTTTGCAGTCACAATAGGGCATCGCAGCAGTTTGTAGATTATGAATACTCTGAGGGTCCCGCTTAACATGTCGGAGAGCTGAAGGAAATGTTGACTGCATACAACCGCTTCGTAGTTTGCGCATTTCTCACAGAATTTGTCTATTGCCTTATAAGTTTCTTTCTACAGCAATCGCCTAAAGTTTCTTTGGTGCTCGAGTTAGGGGACTTCAAACCGACCTACCCAGTTTGAGGTATCACTAGAACCGTGGTCATGTAACTGCTTACGTCGCTGCAAATGTCGTCAAAAGACAATAGATTTTTGCCGGCCCTGCTACATAAATCTTCGTCTGTCTGCCGCTTACTCCAGAAACGACGGGTTCCGGCACGCCGGCACTTCTCCGTCGTCATGATTTCTTCGATATTTTCCTTCCGTTTTCTGGGCATGTCGCCGCGTCTTGACTTGGCCCTTCACTAGCACCAGCACAGATGCTGAATGGTAGAACACCACGTGATCTGGCGCCGTGTTTTCCAGAGATATGTGAGCTGAACACACAATGTAGGCTCTAATACACGAATGAGTACAATTTATAACCACGTACAGTCACGCAGTAAGGAAATAGAAACCGCTGAGTGCCCCGCTGAGGATACTGGTCGCAACTTTGGTGGCGCAGCATCGCCGCGGCCGAGGTCCTTGCAAATGCACACGTAGAACCACAACCAGGTGATTGCGCTTATACCCTGAGCGGCAGTATCCGCATTTCTTATAAATGATTTTTACTTGAATGTTTGCGGAGCGATTTTTTTGCTTGGCAAATCTAAACCACCATGTTTTGGCCTGATGAGAGTACGCATGAGCATTTCTCCTGCATCGGGCCGAGGAAAAAATGGTCCTCACCCGCCCTACGAAAGTGGATGTCCAACGAAGCGGTTGTAAACCTGTAAAGCTGCTGATTGGGGAGGGTTTGAAACTTTTCGCGTCGTCTCGGCGGGGTTGTCGTTTGCGCTCGGCTTCTCTGGCGGCAAATGGTGGGTCCTTCGTAGCCTGACGCATGCGCTTCACGTCTAGAGCGAGAACTGCTAGAGCAAGAACTGGGACTCAAGGGCAGTAGATGGAACTGGATTATCAACAGCCTGTGGGAGCCATTTGCGTTCTATAGCAGAAGTTCAGAACACAACGTTTTGTCATTGTGGAACGTCTACTCGCCCCGAGGATTTGATGATACCAGTATTCAAGTCTCTGAACTAGCACGTCACTTCCCGTGAACCCCTTCTTTATGAGGCTGCGGGGCACGCAGATGTTCAAGTCATCAACTGAGAGCGTTTCGTCAGGAAAACACGATTACAGGTGGCTGGTCACTGCTTCCAAAAAAACCCGAATGAAAATTGCGCACTGGTAGAAAGTTTTGGGACCCTAGACGTCTGTATTCTGACTCCGCACTTGGTGTTTGTTATAGATATTTCAACGTCTATATGATGCGTAGTTACCTTAATTTCTTCAAAAAGTTTGCTTAAATCTGATGAGCACCTATCCCTTTTAAACCAGTAAAACTAGAGTTTCGTGTTAGAGCTCAACTGCAGTGTGGACGTCCAAGGTTTCTTTCTAGAAAAGCCTGCTGAGAGGTTTCGTCAAGGCAAGAATTTCACTCATGGTGAATAAAACAACTAAAAAGTTGCTTGTTCGGAGAGCTGCAATACAAGTGCTTGCCTTAGCTGCAGAGGAAGTCTGGTTTTGCCAGCTAGCAACATTCTGGAGTGCCTGAATAATATCCGCCAAGCAGGATCTAACTCCATCGCAGCACTGTGTTGCTCTACCCATGCGGGTTTCGCACAGCCCCGAAAGTTGACCTTTCCATACATGTCGAAGCACAGCATTTCGCTTCGATGAGGACGTGAAAAAAGATGTCACTTCCACAATGACCCCAATAAAATGTCGTACCTCCTGAATCAAAGAGGTCGTTGAAAGTGACAAAAATAGGGCGTGGCTGAAGCAGGGACAACGAACTCCGGTCACCGCTTTTTTTCTGATCTCTTGGACGGCGCCGCAAGCTTCAGAAATCATCACGCTGCAGCCATCTGTACCGATCCCGACGCACTTGGGTGGAAGCAACCCCATTGAGTTGATTTCGTTTAGGACAATTTTCCGAGAACCTCTCCAATCAATGACTGCTCATAAGTAAAACAGCAGCCTTCGCCTTCTTTCGGCTAGTCAACCTCGGATATTGAAGAGTAAGCATCCAGGAATTTCGCGAAGTCTTCTCTAACGACGTGAGTTCCATCTCAAGATTTTGGGACGTAACGAAAAATAAAACTCATCTGGGACATGTGAGAGATGTCCGTCATTTCGTGGAAAATTATGATGTAA